>NC_081430.1:80042729-80174788 GCF_949786415.1 Peromyscus eremicus
GGCTGATGGCATATTGAATATGGAGGCCTTGCTGTAAGGTAAGCAAGAGGAATGTCTAGGAGACAGAGGCAGGCTGGCTCTGGGTGTGATATTTAAAGTCAGCTGGACTGAGGCAGCAAAGTGGAGTCCCCAGGGAGGTCTTGTCCTCATCTATGCAGGTAACACAAAACTTCCTTTTGAGGTATTTCTTCTTTATTACTTGCTTTATGTCATTTTCAGCCCATAAATGCACCTGTTTTCAGCGTTCAAAAGTGGTGTGACCATGAGGTATATTAATGGAGACACACACCTCCCCACAAGAGCCCGGTGCCCACAAACAGCCACTCCAGTTCCCATACCTGCTGGTCATGAGTGGGCCTTCTGTCTCAAACCTGGGACAAATGGCTAACAGAGGTGCCTATTTAACATATCCCAGCATCCTTCAGTCCCTATCTGTGACTGGGTATGGCTGGCATACCCCACCCCCTACCCTGAACTCTCTAGGTTAGGGGCTGGGCTGCCCTCCTCCCCAGAGACTCCTCCCTATATAATCCAGACATTTTAGCTATGCAGGTTTCTCTCCTTTTTTACCCTTTACCCTCCTGGCCTCTTGGCCTGGCTGTCCCCTCTCCCCTCTCCACTGTCCTCACATGGCCCGGCTCAGGCTCATGTCCACTCTGGACTCTCCTAGGTGTCTCTGTCTCTGGCTGTGCTCTCCCACACATCTACAATACACTTTCTCCTCCACCATACCTAGGAGCGGTCATGTCCTTCCCTTTTAATTCTTTTTTTCATTCACTTCATAAGGAGTTTTTACATTTTTGTCACAGAGGAAGGAGTAAGCACAAAGACGAGCTCATCGCGGCCGTTCAGACTCTGCTGGGAGGAGTCCCCACAGGGGTAAACCCATGTGCTACTTGGGTGACCAGATGCGACATGCCTGAGGACAGACCACTCCCTGTCCAGGAAGCCTTCAGAGCTAGAAGGTGTCCATCTGCATCCAACGGGACCCATTTCCCTCTGGATTGCACTGGGCCCCACGGGCATCACCTGCTCTCGCTCCACACAAACCCGTCCCTCAGGGTTCCTGAATCTGAGCTCCAACACTCTCCCCGAAGGACCTCTGCAGCAGAAATCCCTTGCCTGCTCTGCCCTCCTCCTTTCCAGGAACCGGAAACTTCCTTTTTGGGAGACCCGCTTTCCTGCCACAGTCAAGTGATGGTATTCTGCTCCTTGCGTCTATGCTGGCCTTGCTCTGAGGTGCTGGGGCCTGGACCCCACAGACCCGTTCTTGCATGTTGCTGGTGGCAAAAATTTCTTGTCCAGGGCTCTGCAGAGACGCACACCAGAGAAAGGATGGTGGGGCCAGGGGTTGATAACATGGTTTGGTTTCTTCCCTGGTCCCTCCCTGGCTCATCACTCCTTCCCTAAGGCAAGCCATAAACCCTCCAATTTCTCTGCCTCGGGAAAACCTGCCACAGAAATTCTGCTTCTTCCTGACTTTCTGTTTCCGAGCCACAAGAAACTCTGATCCACATTGGTTGATGGAAGGTCATAAGACCATCATTCAGGAGGCCCTGAGGGTTCCCAGGTAGGAATGAAGTCGCACAGAGGGGTCAAGAAGAGTGCCAAAGCAGACCAGCTTCCCCAGCTGGCCTGTCTGTATCATGCCCATGCCGTGAGGTCTCCATAGAAACTCCAGAGGGTGGGGCTCAGAGGGCTTGGAGCGGCAGAACAATGGACGCTTCCGGAGGGTGATGCTCCTGGAGGCAGCAGGTGTTCCACCCCATTCCACCCCTCTCCCTGTGCACCTCGTCTCCTGTATCCTTTATAATATCCTTTCTAATGAACCACTATGTTCCCCCAAGCTCCGTGAGCCACTGGAACAAAGGAGTGGGAGCCAAGGAGGTGGGAGAACTCGGATGTGTAGGTGCTTGGGTCAGAAGCGTGGATACAACAACAACCCGGGGCTTGAGACTGGCAGTGTAAGTTGGGTGAGGGTTGAACCTTCAGCCTGTGGGGCTGGGTGCTCTCTCCAGGTGCAGAGCCTCAGGACCCAGTTAGCAAATACCAAGCTGGTGTCAGTGTTTTGTAATTGAGTGCTACTGGCTAGAGATGGCCTCATACCTTTCCGGGTCTCAGCACCTGTGCTGTGGTGTGAGGGCAAAACAGGTGCTCAGCTTCTCCTAGACACGTGGCATGAAGCAACTCATCTCCTCCTGTGCCTTTTCTGTGTGGCTGGAGGTGGTTGTTGTCACAATGTCCTACGTAGCTCAGGCTAGCTTCAGACTTATTATGTTGCCAAGGATGCTCTGGAACTCCTGATCCTCCTGCGTCTACATCCTGAGTGCTGGGATTACAGGCAGGCACCACTGTGTCCAGTGTATACCGGGGACTCGAACTCAGGGCCTTTGTGCATGCTAGACAAACGTTCTACCAACTGAGCTACAGCCTCATCCCTTCACTTGCAGTTTGAGGTTGTTTCTTTTTGAAGCTTTGCTAAGTCAGAATCAGCATAGCACGGAGCCCACCCCTTTACCTATAACATTTAGGAGTGGTTCATGTTTCCATGGGATTGTGACACCATATGACGACAGTCCTGCCTACCAGCACGTCCATCACGCTCATGAACCCTGTGTCCATTAGCAGCCAGTCACCATCCCACAAGCCTACCCTAGCAACCACCAAGCTACCTGTGGTCTGCATAGATTTGCCTTTTCCTGGATGTCTTGTTAGAATGGCAGTTCACAGTCTGAGTGCCCTTGTGCCTGACTCTTTCACTTAGCGACAGATGTTTGAGGCTCATCCATGTTTTGTCACGTGTCACTGTCTTTTCCTTTTTGCTGGTGTATCGTGCTCCATTGTGTGGACATACCACATTTGGTGTCTCCAACTGCTACAGTGCCTGTGGCAGCAGCTGGGATTCAGTGTGCCGTCTTCCCACTGAACCAACTTCTTGACATCTGTCACATCAGGGACACCAGCTGGAACATCCTCCTTAAAAACACGGCTTCCAGCCAGGGTGTGATGCACACCTTTAGTCCCAGCACTCTGGAGGCAGAGGCAAGTGCATCTCTGTGAGTTCGAGGCCAACTTGGTCTACAGAGCGAGATCCAGGACAGCCAGAGCTACACAGAGACACCTTGTCTTGAAAAAAACAAACAAACAAACAAACAACAAAAATAACCCAACAACAAAAACAAAAAAATCTGGCTCCTTCCCTTAAACCTCCAAACATGAAGTGTTGCAGCCTTTCCCCTAATACCCATTGCCCTGGGTTTAGCAGCTGTTTCAGGCAGCTGTTAATTCTGAGCTGCAAGACTTCTCCTCTCCTTGCCTTTCCAGTTACTCAACTGATGAATCTATATTAGAAATCAATGAGTCTATAATTAGAAAATCTTTATGCTGATTTCTCTCTGTATAACTGGTGTGGTTTTTTGTTGTTAGCTAATTCTGATTCTGATGTGCATGCATTTTCTGAAACGAAGCCTCCTTGGAACTGGCTGACCTAGAGTAGAGACGTCAACAGTGCCTTCCTCTCTGTTGGTGGGAGCTGCCATAGGGAGCTGCCAGTGCCCTGGCTCCAACTGCTTGGGAGGCAACCCTGAGGGGACAGCTGTCAGGGAGGGCAGAGGTGAGACCCCTACACACAGTTTCTTCACAGCCTGGAGGCTTGCTTCCTGCAGAAATCCCTGACCAGCTCTGCTCTGCCTTCCCTGGCCTGATCCTGTGATGATGTTTCTGTCTTTCTTTCTTCCTATTGTTGTTGTTGTTGTTTGGGACAGGGTCTCTTTGTGTAGCCCTGGCTGTCCTGGAACTCACTCTGTAGACCAGGCTGGCCTCGAACTCACAGAGTGCTGGGATTAAAGGTGTGTGTCACCTTCTGGCTCTCATGGGATTTAGCTGAGCTGGAGCACTCTCTCTCAATACTCCATGAATGGAAAGTAGCACACGGAGAACTGCATATACCTTGAATCTCTCCAATGCCACCCCTGAGCCCACTGACATTGGCACTACTTTCTCTGGTTTGTGCCTGGGTGACAGAGCCTCCTAGGGTCCAGGACTGACTGGAACAGCAGCCCCAGGATGCACCTGGAATGCCACCTGGCAGATGTGGGCGTTATCCCTTCCAGGCAAGTGCCTGGTGCAAAGAGGTGGCTGGCATGAGGGATCTGTATTGGTGGCTAGTACGTGAATCAGAGTCCAGGTTTCAGATCTGGCTGGTTTCCATCTTTACTCACAGACACAGTGGCACTCAGCTCTGCAGGGGGAGCTAGCCGCTGAAAGCTCTGACCAGGTGCCTTTCTCCCGGGATGCTCAGATGGCTCCCTGCAAACAGCAAGCTGAAACGCTGATCATGGTTGTGAGTGGTGAAATGGTGTCTCTACCTTCCTCTTCCACCCAGTGACCTGCAGCTTTTACAGAAGTCTAAACCCTGCAGTCCCACGGCGAGCGTTAGCCCTTCTATGTTGTGAGAAAAGGCACTGCAGCCAGAACCTGAACTAATTCATCATGCACACGGGAACACACAGCCCAACACACGCTGACTCTGGTACCTAATACCGAGGTGCCCTTTAGTGAACGCTCACCACCTGCTGGCCACGGAGCTGCACACTTCCCATGCGTTTTAATCTCTGCAGCATGGAGAAGCGGGGAACCTTTTCAAAAGAAATCTCTTTTACATTTATACATTACATTAAATCATTACATTAGATTTAAAGAAAAATTACAAAGGCCACGCAGAGTGTTCAAATATGCCACACACTCAGTTCCTCCTCTCAGGAACGCCTCATGCTAGCATGTTGCTTACACACTGTTATAGGGAGCCCGTTCTTCCTCCCGATTTCCTCAGTTTCAATAGGACAGTCTTTTCTTTCTGTTCCAGGGTCCCACCCAGGATATCACTTGGCTTTTAGGTTCTTCTTGGTTGTGACAGTCTCATAGTCTCAGACTTCGATAGTTTTTGATAATGAACTGCTCAGGTTTTTGTTTGTTCATTTATTTTTGTTTTTATTTTTCACTCCACGGCAGAATTCTCCCTACCCCACTTCCTACTGCACTCTTGAAAGAAGTCGCTGTGTGTGTGGTGGACCTTTAAGGGGCAGCCTCCACCTCCTGGAGGGGAGAGAAGCTATCATCTATCTGTCTGTCTGTCTGTCCATCCGTCTATCTATCCATCTATCTATCTATTGATCATTGTCTTCATTACTTTTCTATTACTATAATATGACACCATGACCAAGACAACTTATAAAAGAAAGTGCTATTTTTGAGGTTCAGTTTCAGAAGGACAGAGTTCATGACCATCATGGGAGGGAGCATGGCAGCAGGCAGGCATGGCACTGGAGCAGGAGCTGAGAGCGCACATCTTGATAGACAGCATGAAGCAGAGAGAACTAACTGGGAACAGCATGGGCTTTTGAAACCTTAAAGCCCAACCCCAGTGATGCACCTCCTCCAACAAGGCCGAATCCTTCCCAAACAGTTCCTCCTACTGGGGCCAAGCGTTCAAATACATGAGCCTATGGGTGCTGTGGGATGGCCTGTATGTCAAGTGTGTTGCTGATTGGTCAGTAAATAAATCACTGATTGGCCATTGGCTAGGCAGGAAGGATAGGCAGGACAAGCAGAGAAGAGAATTCTGGGAAGTGGAAGGCTGAGTCAGAGAGACACTGCCAGCCACCGCCATGACAAGCCGCATGTGAAGATCCCGGTAAGCCACAAGCCACGTGGCAAGGTATAGATTTATAGAAATGGATTAATTTAAGCTGTAAGAACAGTTAGCAAGAAGCCTGCCACGGCCATACAGTTTGTAACCAATATAAGTCTCTGTGTTTACTTGGTCGGGTCTGAGCGGCTGTGGGACTGGTGGGTGAGAGAGATTTGTCCTGACTGTGGGCCAGGCAGGAAAACTCTAGCTACATATGTGGTCATTCTCATTCAATCCATCATAGTCATCTACCATCATCTATCTACCCCCTATCTGTCTGTCTGTCTATCATCTATCTGTCTGTCTGTCTGTATGTATATCTATTATCTATCTATCTATCTATCTATCTATCTATCTATCTATCTATCTATCTATCATCTACCTATTATCTTTCTACCTATCATCTATCTATCTATCTATCTATCTATATGAATTTAGGTGTTTTTTTTTAATTGTGTCTCACTATTTACCCCAGGCTGACCTTAAACTCAAAATTCCCCCTACTTTTACTTTCCTAGTGCTCACACGCATATACATACATACTATTAGCATATACATACATACTATTAGCATATACATACATAGTATTAGCATATACATACATACTATTAGCATACATGTGGAAGTCAGAAGACAGCTTGTGGACGTTGCACACACACACACACACACACACACACACACCCCTACACACACAATAAATAAGCAAATAAATAAAAATGCACATAAGAATTCCAAACTATTTGCTAGGTACGGTGACTCACATCCATAGTCCTAGCACTAGAAAAGTAAATATTGAGTGGGACTTTGGGATCAAACTCAGATCTTCTGCCTGTCCCTAGTTTGAAATTCTTTTTTTCTTTTTTAAAAAATTATTGTATGTGTATGAGTGTTTGCCCCCATGGATGTATGTGCATCATGTATGTCTGATGCTCTTAGAGGTGCCCAGAAGAGGGCATCGGATTCCCTAGAACTGGAGTTACAGATGGTTGTGAACCGCCATGTAGGTGCTAGGAATTGAACCTGTGTCCTTTGTAAGAGCAGCTGGGGCTTCTAACTGCCCCTTCATTTGAAATTCTTGAGAATCAAGATTTATTTCTTCTTACTCGTTTATTGATTCCAATAATCATTTCTGTATATCAATATGGGTTCGTGGATATGTATTTTGTACTTTGGGTTCTAATCTAACATTCCTTCATTCTGCTGCTCACATAATTCCAATGTTGACTCTTGGCTTTTTCTCTTTCCTCTTCTCTCTCCTGTCCCCACGTTTATCATGGACTGTGTGTTTTCTTTTCTCTTCTTTCTTCCTTTCTTTCTTTCTTTCTTTCTTTCTTTCTTTCTTTCTTTCTTTCTTTTCTTTCTTTTTTTTCTCAAAACAGGGTTTCTCTGTGTAACAGTCCTGGCCATCCTGAATCTCCCTCTGTAGACCAGGCTGGCCTCGAACTCACAGAGATCCGCCTGGATCTACCTCCTGAGTGCTGGGATTAAAGGCGTGTGCCACCGCCACCCGGCCTGTGTGTTTTCTTTAAAGTGCTTTTTCATTTCCTGTCACCCTAGGATGTTCCAGACTCATCCTATATTTCCTGCTGCAGCTCTGGAGTCAGCCGTCCCTCCCAGGACCCCTGCAGTTCATTGAACTGGGGAAAAGTACCAGAAACCATGACCCGGGTAAGAAATATGCTCAGGTAAGCAGTATGCTATCTCTATCATGCTGAGAAGGAACCAGAATCTTGGAAAGATTAACCAATTTACCCAAAGTCCCATGGCTGTTATGCTAAACTTGGCTCATTTCATTAACAAACATAATCTGCCCCTTCCCTCAATTATTAACCTCACACTGTCCACAGTGTGTTCAGGTGACAGGAAGAGAGGAGAGACCATGCCCACAGTGCCTTCTTCTTGTAAATTATAAGTCGCCGTAGCTGTGAAACGTGGTTATCATAAGCACTGCTTCGTATTCTTTTTGGATGCTGGAAAGTCTTTGTGCATACATGGGATCTCGCAGGCCCTAATCATGTGCAGTGAGCCGCTAAATCAAATGGGAATTTGCCCAGCCTCCCATGTATTCAGGTCCAAGTAGGATAACAGCTATGCAAGAATTGAGTTGGGTGTGTTCTCTGAGAGTCTCTGCCAGGACCCCTGCAGCCCTGGGGCATAGAAATAGGCCAGCCCTGCCAACAGCACCTATATCTGCCAGCTGGTACCCCTCTGCCACATGGATATGCATGCCCTCAGAAGCTGCCAACGGGAGGAAAGGAGAGTAACATCTGGAAATTGCCAGAATTTAGCCGACAACGGGAACAGGAGAACCAGTGAAGGCCGTGGGAAATTGCAGGCCTGTGTGGATGGAGGCTTTGGGTCTCTGCTCCCCTTCTGACTCAGATGGCTGTCCAAGGTGGGTGGCCCAACAGAGACAGTGAGACCTCTGACTGAGTTGGGGTCCTTGAGCAATGCCTTTTCTTCAGTCCTTTGACCCTCCTCCTGCACTCTAGGAAGGCCTTCTCCAAGGGGCCAGTCCCTTCCATCTGGAACTTTCGTCTGAAGTCTCCGGTAGGAGAGGTCCAGAGACAAACCGCCATGACTTACGACACAAGAGGCTCTAAGTGTTTTCCCCTCCTACAAATACTATCCCCGCACCATTCAGCAGGATGGGCCCGTGGGTCTGGGTGCCACCGTGGGAGGCCTGCGTGGCAGTTGGGGCTCCAGGGCAAGCAGATCTCGGGATTCCAGAGTCCATTGCTATTTATCACACATGAGAACAAACAGACCAAGGACAAAGGGTCTCCAGCAGGTGGCATAGGACACTACTTCATCCCTTCTCTAGTCCTCTGACAAGAGCGTGGCCCCAGGAAGCGCCCGCCCCGGCACAGACAGCATGGCAGGCTCATCAGTCATGAGGGTGCCGGACCAGTTGTCAAGTGAAGCCTTGGCAAGAAGAGGGCCTGGATCTGTGGGAAGCATCCACCACAGGTGCTCTCTCCAGGGGACTTGGCTGGAGTGCTCACCTCCCTTCTCACTTGGCAGTAGCTGGGCTCGAAAGGAAAGGAGCCACGGGGAGGCTGCAGCTGTGGGCGCTCTGGGGGCGGGGCAGCCTGCTTGGCAGCCTCCCGGTTCTCTGCCTGGGCTCTGCCTGGTTGTCTGATCTTCCCTCTTTCTTTTGGGATGGATCTGCTTCTGCAGCTGCCTCAGCCTCCGGTGCCCCACATCCCAGCAGCCACACTGGCATCGTTCCTGCAGACCTGGGATCGGAATGCTGAGCACACCGGCTAAATCTAGCAAGACACACCCCTTGGCTCTCCTCTGGGGAGGACTGAGCAGGACTTCGAGGTCCCCCTTCCACAAGCGTTTTTGAAGAGCCTGCCACATGCGAGACACCAGTACGTTCATAGGAGTAAAGCCTGGTGTAAATGTAAGCGGCTCCAAGGGGTGAATGGAATGGGCTCCTGAACCCCTTTCCCCAGCCCCAGCTCCTGAACCACAGTCCCTCTTCCATGGCATTTTTCCAGGGACCGTCCTTCTAGTTTCTGGTAATCAGGCAATGACAGGAGAGAGTGGGCTGTGGCTAGCAGCCAGCACCTGTGGTACTGAGCATGACAGAGCCATCCAGCTCCATTCTTCTTCCCAGTATGGAGCCAGCTGCCGCCTGCCACATGCCCAGTAGCATCAGACCATGCTGGTGCCGCTGAGGACATGGGGAGGGGTCCTGGGGATGAAACTGGAAAGAAAACTAAGTCAGACTTGCAGGTCCGTTTAGCCAAGGTGAGGGTGTGCTAGGTCTCCTGGAGGGTCTTCATGTTCCGAGTGTGGGAGCCAGCCTCTCAGAGCTGGAAGTAGTGCGGGCCACAGCAGGCCAGTGCTGGGCTTCTGAGGCAGGCGGAAGCTCACAGGTGAACAGTCACACTGGAATTGAGGAATAAGCAAGCAGCTGGAAACACAGAGGGGCTTTGTCCGAAACCCTCTATTACCCACCCGAAACCTCCCATCTGCAATCCCTTTGTCAATTTTAGGGACCCTTCCCCAAAGGAACTAATTGATTTTTAGATGATAGATGATTGGTTTGTGGTCGTTTGGTGCTGAGAATATTTGTGTTTGCTCTTCACTGTACATGGCAAGAACAAAGCCAGGGCTTCTGGGAGCTGTGGACTCCAGCCCTTGGATAGCCCTTGGGAGCTATAGAGTGTTCTAGCGAGGTATATTGTCACAAACAATACATTTCTCTACAAGACCAGTTGCCTAAGGACTCTCAGTGAAGAGGACCTGAATGTCCAAGACATCAACATGCTTATAATTTCTGTTCTCATTTTTTTTAAAGATTTTATTTATTTATTATGTTTACAGAAGAGGGTGCCATATCTTATTACAGATGGTTGTGAGCCACCATGTGGGTGCTGGGAATTGAACTCAGGACCTCTGGAAGAGCAGTCGGTGCTCTTAACCTCTGAGCCATCTCTCCAGCCCCCTGTTCTCATTTTTAATGTTCACTTTTGCACCTAGTTTTATATTTGTGACTTTTGTTACAGAAAGATTCCAAAGAGTTCTTGCAAGGCAGGTTTTCTGATTATATTCTCTTCGCTGTTTTTAATTGGATGAGGCCCATGGTCAATTCTTGCTATAGTTTCCTGAACAATTGAAGCACTGCTCATGGAAGATATTACCTAGACCTATATCTTGAAGGGTTTCTCTTATGTCGGAGAGGGGAGAGGAGGTTGAGTCTTTTACATGCTGATATCCAGTTTCTCCAAACACCACATGTTAAAGGGGTTTCTAGCCAATGTATGATTTCAGCACCTTCAAACACAATCAGGTTACTGTAGATGGGTGAGTTTCTCTCTGGGTCCTCTCTACTCTACTGATCCTATGTGTGTTTATGTCAGCATTATGTCGCTTTTATATACCATGATATATTTTGAAACTGGGTATTGTAATATAGTTTCTTTGCTCAGGCTTGCTTTGGCTATTCAGGGTCTTGATTATATTGGAGTCTATGTCCCCTCATGCTTATCTAATGAAATAGAACTCCAATAATTTATGGCATACATGTATTTACAGTTGTTATATCTACCTGGTGGGTCATTCCCTTTATAGATCTGTAGTAACCCCCGAGTCTCTTCTGAATTTGACTTGGAATACACTTTGATGGGTGAGTATATAAGCCACTCTAGCTTGCTTTTGAATTCACTCTGCGTGGGATACAGTTTCCCATCCTTTCAATCTTAGTGTTTGTGTGGCAGGGAGTAAGTTTCTTGCAGGCAACAAATTGTTGGGTTTTGTTTTTCAATCCAGCTAGCCAAGGAGTCTTTAAATCAGAGAATTAGCTAGTTTACATTTAAATGATGGCTTTGAGATTCATCTATGTTGCTATCATGCATAGTTTATTTGTTTTATTACTGCTGTATAGAATTCCAGTATATAAAAACCATATGCTGTTTATCTGTTAGGGTTGTGTTTATTTCTTGGATGTTAGGAATACGGTGGCTACTGACTGTGTCTCTGTCTTCTATAAGTATTTTATTGACATTTTTTTTTTAAATCTCTCTCAACTCATTCCTGGAAGTAGATCTGCCATGTCATGGCTTATCACAAAATAGGTGTGCGTCACACTTAATTAGAAATTGTTGCACAGTGTTCCTGACATTCTCTCTAGCCGTGCATGAGATGATCCATTGCTCTGCATCCCTACCGGCACTGGGCATTGCCGCTCACTCTTTTTCTATTCTAGCCAATCAGTGCAATAATAAGGAGTCATCCAATTTTTAGGATGCTGTTACAGCGATTCGGTCTTTACCCTAACATGAGAGAGGGTGGAAAGGCATGTGCTTCATGAACTGTGTGCATTTCATTTCCCCATTCAGCCTACCCATGGGCCCTAGGAGGAGACCTGGGCAGGCAACCCTGCTTAAGTCTCCAGAACAGCAGGGTGGAGGGAGCCAACAAATAGCTCTGTGCTATTTGCCAGATGCTTTGTACGTTACTTTCATTCTCACAGCAGCTCCAGGGGACTTATACATTTATTTATTTACTTTTAAAGAAAGTAACCTAGAGGCGTGGGGGAAAAATGTTCCTGATGTCAACCAACAAAATAGAAGTGAGACCAGGGTTTGAGCTTGGCAGTCTGGGCCTGGCATTTCACTGTGTCCTGTGCCAGGAAGAAGCTCTGGCAAGTGTTGAGTGAGCATTGCTAGGGGCCAGCACAGAGGCCACCATGGCGATTTCTCTGTGGCAAGCATGTAAGACAGCGCCACAGCACACGCCTACGAGTGAGTCCTGCGGAGTTTGTGAAGGCTCTGGCCCTGCTAATTAACAGCCAGGCGCTCAGGGCATGGTAACCTGTGCCGGGCTGTGTGGAAAACAAAGGGCCTTACCCACAAGGAGCTCTCATGTGACAGTTCACAGATAGTCTGGGTTCATGCGGAACATGCAGAATATTCTCAGAGATCACAGAACAAGCCCAAAGCAAAGCATCACGGGGGCCAGGGAGAGTCCTAGCGAAGGTGGCGTTGGCCAGGTGAAGAACAAGGGAGTTTTGACAAGCAGAAGAGGTGGCAGACGCACACTCACCGGCTTGTGTGTGGCTGTGGAAGAGCGGAGAAAGCTGGTTGTTGCTGCACTGCAGAGTACCCAGGGGCCTTTGGATGCGGCACTCTGGCTTCCATCCTAGAGACTTCCTTACGTCTCCCGTTTGGAGCTGGAGACTTATCTGGGAAGCTGCTGGCTCTTACTTGAACGGCTGGGATAGTCCCAGGGGAGCCCTTGCCTACCCAAGGGGGAGCGCCTTCCCACAATCCATTTCACCTGCAGCTCACCCGGCTGGCCCTGCTCTGTTGGGATAGGTTCCTGGGGAAATAGTCCTGGCCAGAGAAGCAGAAGGATTGTTTTTTGTTTGTTTGTTTGTTTGTTTGTTTGTTTGTTTGTTTGTTTTTAATCAGGATTAGTTCTTCAGTTGCCAAATTGAGTTGTTTTAGGTTTTGTTATTGTTTCAGCTAAGTGCTACCAGTCTAGGATGACACGGCCCAGTAGAACTTCCCACAATGAAGGAATGCTCTGTAATCCACGCTGCTCAGGATGACAATCACTCGTTCCCACGTAGCTATCATAGACTTCAAACATAGCAAGTGCCCTTGAGAGACTGATTTGAGCACTGGTTAATTTACAAAGCGGCATGTGGCTAGTGGCCGCTGCTGTGGAATATTTGTCTAATGAGGCGAAGATGTGTTACTTTTGTTTATGCTGCACATGTTTAACAATGTGAGGATGTGTGTTTAGTTATGTTGTGTTTTGCATCTGTAGTACTGCATCTGTTTCACCTTGCCTGCCTAAGGCACCTGATTGGTCCAATAAAGAGCTGAATGGCCAACAGCTAAGCAGAGAAAGGATAGGAGGGGCTGGCAGGTAGAGAGAATAAATAGGAGGAGAAATCTAGGCTCGAGAAGAAAGGGAGAAGGAGGAGAGAGAACGAGGGAGATGCCCAGGGCCAGAAGCCAGACAGCTGCTAGCCAGAGACATGAGAAGCAGTGAAAGTAAGATTTACAGAAGGGCCGGGCGGTGGTGGCGCACGCCTTTAATCCCAGCACTCGGGAGGCAGAGCCAGGCAGATCTCTATGAGTTTGAGGCCAGCCTGGTCTACAAAGTGAGTTCCAGGAAAGGCGCAAAGCTACATAGAGAAACCCTGTCTCGAAAAACAAAAAACAAAAAACAAAAAAAAAAAAAAAAAAAAGATTTACAGAAGGAAAGAAAGGTAAAAAGCCCTGAGACAAAAGGTAGATAAAGAGAAACAGGTTAATTTAAGTTAAAAGAGCTAACTAGAAATGAGCCTAAGCTATGGCCGAGCATTCAAAACTAATAATAAGTCTCCATGTCATGATATGGGAGCTGGTTGGTGGTCCAAAAGAAAGAGCCTGGTACAGGCCACCATCTTGGATAGGGCGGAGCTGGAGGATCTTGGGTGGAAGGCAGAACTGTACCTCTGAGTCCACACATGAACAGGTTCTCAAGGCTTGCATGACATTTTCAGGACCCTAGTGACATAGAGCAGGGGAATGTAGGCAATGTTTTGTGAGAGTGGGCAAGCAAATAAGACCTCCCAATAACAAGCATGAACAGGCATGGTGTTCTACACAGCCTGGGAGTTCATTATCAGAATCAGATGGTCAGCCAACTTGGATGTGGAAAAAAAATGGGCATTGGTGAAAGCTATAACTACATTGCAACATGCCTGCTTTTATTATTACCACCGTAAGTAAAGCTCCACCCCCTGCTCCAAAGACTATCAAGTTTCATCATTCGTTTTTTTAAAAAATCATAATAACTTCTCTTCCCTGAGGCCTGTTATGTGGCACTCTCTTAGCCTAAATAATCATCCTCAAGTTGGGAGTTATGGAGGCCATTTGTACTTGAAGTGACTGAAGCTAAGAGAACTGGCCTCATGCGTGGTAGCATCCCAGTGACATCTTTGTCTGCTCTGGGCCCATCCTTTAGAGCACAGTAAAGTGACAGCCCAGACACCCAAGTGTACAAAGGGTAGCTCAGCCGTGACTTCCCATTGTGACTTCAGGATCATGAGTTGACTGGGAGAGCTGTGGCGGGCGCGGGGCATTCACGGGTTCTTTCATCCAGACACTTTCCAGGGGAGACTTTGCAGACAGCGTTTGCTAGCGTCCAGGCACCCATTAGCACTGCTTGCCACAAGGTAGCTTCCAGGGAAAGGGCGGGAATGGGAGGAATCACGAATCTGCTGATTGGGGGAGTTCTGCAGTGGAGACATGGTCCCACGGTTACCTGAGCAACCTGAAGCCATTTCATCCACTTGGGTTTTTCTAACCCGGTGATGAGGACTGTAATTGTAGACCCTGCCACTCTTTTCAGGAGCCATGGGGAAACTGCATGCCAGGCCTTCCTAATTCTGCTCCTGTTGTTCCCTTTTCCTTGTTCTGTCAGACTTTCTCACGGTACACTGGCACACTTTCTCCATAAGCTCTTCCCTTACCCTCTCATCTTTTCATTTGTTCCTGGAACAATTATCCTAGTTAGTAATGCTAGGCCCTGTGCAGGTCACTTCAGATTCAAACTGTACCACCCAGTCTGTGGCATTCAGGGAGAGCCAAGGAGCAGGCTGGTGCCCCCCTCCCCCCCCCCCCCCCGCCCTTCCCGGAGCCTCAGACATTTGGTTAACGTCTGCAGCTGGAGGCACCTCCGACTTTGGTGCCAACACAGTCCTTATTCATGTCCTTGGAGGCCACAGCAAAGCTTTCACAGCTGTCTCTTGCTGACAAGCTCAGAAACATTCCAGCACAGAGCCCTGAGGTGGTCGCTTCGGGACCTTCCGGGGCTCGCTCTCTCCAAGCTATGGCAATAGGAATCGATTTCTACAACGTGCTGCACGAAACCCAAAAGATGACCCACTGTAGGGTAGAGGGGTTGTCTAAATGTTAAATCATGCTGTTGGAGAGATGGCCCAGTGGCCATCTGTGAAGAAGGTAGCCATGGACGGATGGACGGAGAGACAGACGGACAAGGTCTTGTGTGTCGTCGTCATGACTTTCAAGCAAGCTGTGAAGATGAGGGAATCAACCAGCTCAAGTCTGGGTGGTGTGCCTGAGGGAAGCTGAGGGTCCTCTGTGGCTAGAGTGTTGGGAATGAATAGAAGGGAAGACGAAGACTGAGAGATATGGTACCCAGGGCATGGAAGGCCTTGGGAGCCATGGAAGGCTCTGAACTTTTCCCTGAGAACCTTGAGAAAGCCAGGAGAGGGTTCCGACTCATACGAAATCTTGTGTTTTACCCCAAAGGGTTCTCAGAGATGACAAGGAGGGTAAAAAGACAAGCTAGAAGATGAGAAGAAAGAGAAAGATGGAGACTTCCTAAGAGGCCAGGAACTCCAGCCAGCAGAGAGGGTGAGTCCAAAGGGCCATGATGCCTGGGCAGTGATGGTTCGTGCCGAGGACAGGTGGGCTCACCAGGCACCCACACCCCTGTTCCCGTGACCATTGGTACGCACGTACCTAGCAATCTCCTCTGAGAAGCACTCCCTGTGACATCCTTAGGAGGGTGGGCGTGTCACACTCTGTCATCTGCTCTCCCTCCCTCAACGCCCACCCTACCCCCAGCTCTCCATAATTTGGCTTTCACCCCAGAAACTACTCAAGCAGCTCTTTTGATTACCAAAGACCTAAATTGCCTAACTCCTCCTCCTCCTCCTCAGCCTTCAAAGTTCTCCCTGTGTGTGTTTTACAGACCCTGGCTATGAAAATGTGGACCAAGCTGTAGTAGTCTCGGCCTCAACTGGGGGCCTACGAGAAATGCACTCACAGCCCAACCCATGGAATCAGTCTGTGCCTCAGCAAGAAGCTGGGGTCTAAGGGGCGTGCTTCTAGTTGCTCATATTTAGGGAATGACACTTCCTTCACCCTTTTGTCACGCTGAGGAGTAAGGGCTGCTATCTTCCTATGGAAGGCTGCCTCCCAAAGCTCAGTGACTATCAAGCAACGGACACAGGGCTTTAACTCTGGGGTTTCCCACTCAGGTTCCAATGGGTGAAGAAGTCAAGATGAAGGAAAACAAGCTAAGCATCAGAGGGTAGAAGCATGTCTCTCACTGGGTTTGAGTTAGGATTTCCCAGTCATGGGCAGTTTCATTCAAACTTTATTTGGGGCTAGGAAAGTGGCTTAGTTGATAAGGTATTAGCTACACAAACCTAAAGACCTGAGTTTGGATCCCTAGCATCCACATAAAAGCCGAGTGGTAATAGTGTATGTCTATAACCCCAGCACTGGAGAGGTGGGAGAGCTCAGGGCCAGCCAGTCTAACTGCACTGGTGAGCTCCAGGTTCCATGAGAGAGCCTGCCTCAAAAACTGAGGTGAAGAGTGACTGAGGAAGACACCTGATATGTAGAGGCTCCGGCCTCTACACACACGTGCATGTGCACTTTCATGTACATATACATGTCCGCACACACACAAATTGATGTGAAGTGAGTGAGACCTGGCTGTCTGAAGAACTATGTTGGATATGGGGACTCTGGGCTACTTCAAGGCCAACAGAGCAGGATAGATGAACAGGGTCTCCATGTGAATAGTTGGCTCAGGCAGAGTGCTGGAGATGCTGAGACACTGCCCAGTGTTTCGTTTATTTGTTTATTTGTTTAATCACATTTTGCCAAGATTCTTCAAGGGCTTGGAGGTTGCCCAGGCAGGAAGTACTAGCCCGCTCCTTGGTGCAGGACAAGCCCCACCTGACTATCAGAGGAGGCAGGATGCCTCAAAGAAAATCTGTGTGTTGCTTGAAGGGGTTTAGATAACGGAAGGATGGAGAGCAACCAACATCACCTCAGACAATATCCTAGTCCACACTGTCACGCGAGTGGGCTCACAAACCCACTTTCCTGTTGCTTTGGTTGTTTTCCGCCTCCTCGCAGTCAGAATCTGACTGGCATGCACACCCTCTCGCATGAGGCCCACGCCATCTCTGTTCCCTTGCCCCGGCCAGCGGGGTGTCAACGGGGGCGACCCACCTGCGGGAGAGAATGAGAGGGTCGGGAGACACGAGAGAAGACAGCAAGACAGTGTGTTCTGATCAAGCTGCAAATTTTATTCTCCTCAGCAAGGCTTATATAGCATGGGAGGGGGAGGGGAAGGAGGGAGGGGGTGCATGACGTGTCGTACGTGCAGGTGAAGGGGGATGTGCAGGTGAAGGACTACATGCAAGTCGTGAGGCTGCTGGGTGGTAAGGTCACCGGTCAGGGCCCATTGTTCTGTTGCTATGCTACCTGACCTGCCTGACCTGTTCTTTATCTTTGGAGGCATCTGGTTTAGGGCAGGGGCTTGTTCTCTGGCCTAGCTAATACTTTTCCATGGTCCATGTTTGGTCCCTGACATTCCCTCATGGCTAACCACGACTCATCTGTCTTCTGCCCTGGTCTGTGGTGGTATTGTGTTCCCCAAAATATTGTGCACCCTAATAAACTTATCTGCGTCAGAGAACAGAACAGCCACTAGATATAGAGGCCAGAAAATAGTGGCACACACGCCTTTAATCCTATCACTTAGAGGGCGGAGATCCATGTGGATCTCTGTGAGTTTAAAGCCACACTGGAAACAGCCAGGCATGGTGACTTACGCCTTTAATCCCAGGAAGTGAGTCTTTAATCCCAGGAAGTGATGGCAGAGAGCAGAAAGGTATATAAGGCATGAAAACCAGGAACTAGGCAGGTTAAGCTTTTAGGCTTTTGAGCAGCACAATTCAGCTGAGAGGCATCCAGTCTGAGGAAACCGGATCAGCTGAGGAATTGGCAAGGTGAGGTAGCTGTGGCTTGTTCTGCTTCTTTGATCTTCCAGCGTTCACCCCAATACCTGGCTCAGGTTTGTTTTTATTAATAAGACTCTTTAAGATTCATGCTACACTGGTCCATCTTTCCTTCCTTTGACCTTGCACATGTGTATGTCTTTGGTTGTTTTTCAAGTCCTTTTTTAGTTTATAACTTCTTTCAAGAGTTTTATGTTCACTGAGTGTGGTTGGCACACGCCTTTAATCCCAGCACTTGGGAGACAGAGGCGGACAGATCTCTGTGAGTTTGAAACCAGCCTGGTCTAGATAGCAAGTTTCAGGCCAGCCAACGCTACTGTGGTGGTTTGAATGGGAATGGCCCCCATGGGCTCATGTATTTGCATGCTTAGTCCCCAGCTAATGAACTATTTGGAAAGATTAGGAGGTGTGGCCTTGTTGGAGTAGGTGTCACTGGGGGTAGGCTTTGAGATTTCATAAGTCCACACACACCAGGCCCAATGTCAGCTCTCTCCCTCTGCCTTTGAATCAGAATGTAACACTCTCAGCTCCGCTCCAGCGCCATGTCTGTCTTCATGCCACCACACTTCCCACAGAGATGATCCTGGCCTCACTCCCCCTCTGAAACCGGAAGCAAGGCCCCAGTTAAATGCTGCTTCTTTTAAGAGTTGCCTTGGTTGTGGTGTCTCTCTTCTCAACAACAGAACAGCGACTAAGACAGCTAGATAGCGAGACCTCATCTCACAAAAACAAGACCAAACAAACCAAACGCATCTTAGGCTTTACTGACTGAGCTGGCTGGAGGTCCATGCACCCTCTCTTTTAAAATAGGTCATTTCTATGGCCTTGTAGGAGGCACTGGGTAATGTTATCTCTAAGGTACTTTCTGACTTGGGGCAGATCTGTGTTTAGTGGAGGCTGGCACAGAGATGACCATCCATAACTCAGTCTCAAGAGTCAAACCTGAATGAGTCCTCCTCCATCAACGTGTTCCACTGATTTCCAGTTTGGAAATCATCCATTCTGTTGATATCACCGTCTTTCCCGTCACGGCATAAAACCTCATCTCCTTCAATTTCCCCCTCTTATCTAATTCTGGTATTTCATCCATCACAAAGTATGATTGATTCTATTTTTCATGTTTTTTTTTCAAATCTTTTTTGAAAATATTTTATTTTTGAGTGCTTGTGTGTGTGCACATGTGTGCAGGTGCCCAGCAGATGCCTTAAAGCTGGAGTTACAGGCCATTGTCAGCTGCCCAATATGGGTGCCAGGAGTTGAACTCAGGCCCTGTGCAAGAGTAGCAGGCATTCTTAATCTCTGAGCCGTCTCTCCAGCTCTTCCAATCGATTATTCTACTATTCTCTACTATGCCTACCTTTGCACTTGTTAAGACTAGTTGAGTCTCTATTACTTTCAGTAAGTTTTATTTGTTTAGGCTTTTGTTGTTGTTCGTTTGCTTGCTGTCTTGTTTTGTTCTGTTTTAGACAGGCTCTCCTGTATCCTGGGCTGGCTTTGAATTCACTGTAGAGCTGAGGATGGCCTTGAACTCCCAATCCTCCTGCCTTCACCTCCTGAGTGCTGGGCTCACAGGCCGAGCTACACGCCTAGTTTTTTCTTCCTCTCTTTTACAACCATCTATTTCCAGATCTATGCTGGAGCCCAAGATGCTGGCACTAGCCCTTCAGCCCATCTTTCTGTGAGAGATCCTGAGCCAGGAAGTCAGGCTTGGGCACTTTGCTGTTTGTAAGTACTGTCTGGCTCACAAGTCTCGGCTTATTCCACACCTAAGCACCTGGGCGCATGTCAAGAGCCACACACTCTCTGTGCCTAAGTGCTTGGGGAGAAAATGCCACCATCCAAGAGAAGAGACTAGAGCCAGGATGACTGAGCAATCCAGGTACATCTTCGGGGTAGAGCCACGTCTTTGGAAGTAGCTAGGGTCTGCTTGGTGCAAACCTTGCCTTTCTAGTTTGCAGTTCCGGCACCTGCTCACTCCTTCCTGCCGCCACATGACTCAGCTTTGGCAACTCGTGAACATGACAGGCTCCCACCTCTCCCTCCCACCTACCCCCACCCCACATGAGTTCTTTACCTTCTCGCCAAGTCTAGTGCTGACAGCTATCGTTTCCAAACTGTTCTTCAGGCCTTTCTTCAAGTTCGGGCTCTGTTCTTGTCTCGCTTCTCTTTCCCACTGTGCTGGAGAGCAAGCAACTGAAAGAAAGGAAAAGTCGAGCTTTCTATGCTAATTTTGCTCTCTGTCGGTCTGTCTGTCTGTCTGTCTGTCTCTCTCTCACTCTCGTGTGTGTGTGTGTGTGTGTGTGTGTGTGTGTGTGTGTGTGTGTGGTGTGTGTGTGTGTGTGTGTGTGTGTGTGTGTGTGTGTGTGTCTGTGTCTGTGTGTATGTGTATGTGTATGTATGTGGTGCCCTCACTGAGCTGAAGGGGTAACTCCCTGGAGAGGCACTCATGGTCTCCTGTATCTCCAACACCAATCCACTATTTCATTTGCACACTATAAATATTTGTTGGCTGTCAAGGGTTATGAAATACAGAATGGAAGAACTAGCTGAGAAATTAAGACACTGGTCCCGTCTCCTATTTCACCTGTAATGTGTTTCTATAGTCCTTCAACCTCCCCGGGCATCCACAGTCCTCACCATCCTCACCAACTTCTGCTTCCATCGGATCAATTAGACAGTGGGTTAGATCATTTATTCCCAAGATCAGAGAGCAGAATGAGGTGGTGGAAGTGCAAGGAAACAGATCAGATCAAAACTTGGAAGACATTCCTGCTGCCAGAGTCCATTCTAGAGTCTTCACCTGTGTGTGTGTGTGGGGGGGGGGGTTGTGTGCCTTTGTGTACAGGTGTGTACTAAAGGCCAGAAGATGACACTGGGTAACCTCTATCACCCTACACCTTGTCCCTTTAGACCATCTCTCTCATTGAGCCTGAAACCATCATTTCTTTGGCTAGGCTGACTGGCCACCAAGCTTCAGTGATCCTCCTGTCTTGGCTCCCCACAGTGCTGGGATTCTGCACACATACAAGGCCATGCCCAGATATTCATGGATGCTGGGATCTGAACTCAGGTCCCCAGCAAGTGCTTTTACCCATTGAGCTGTCTGCCCCGCCCCTCTAGAATCTTAACCAATCAGAGAGTCCTCTTCTCTAGGAACCACTCAAGCCAGACTGATTACCTACAGACAGTCCTGTAGGAGAGACACTGGCCCTGGCCTCTAAGGGCCAATTCCATATCCCCATGGATGGAGAATGGCTTTGGGAGAACCTGGTGAGATGCTCAGTGTTCTGGCCTTCCTTTACTTTCTTACATGTCTTACTTGGCCCAGGGCTGAGAGATAGTTTCTGGGTTCTAGCCTGGTCTCTGGCATCACAGAATTGCCTTGCCATTTCCAGCAGCACCTTAAGTCAGGATTTTCCATGTCTGCAAGTTTGCCGGTGGAAGGCACAGGCCCTCCTGCTCGGATCTCATGGGTGGACTCCAGTAGAAACCACTCCTCAGGACTAGCTGAAACCCAGAATGCCTCTGGATCTGCTCCTCAGCCAGCCCCACCTGGCTGGAGGTTCTTAGCTGTGGACTCTGATCAAAATAAACACTTCTCAACACCCTTCAAAGCCTGCCCATAGATTCAGAAACCAAGCCAGGCCTCTCCTGCCCCATCCCATGGGCTTCAAGACAGGGACCAGGACTCCTCTATCCCTACCCCTATGACTGTACTTCTGTTTCAGATGTTGATGCGAGTCTGTTTTTTCTCATTGGAACTTGCTGAATCTAGCTGGGCTACTCTGGCTAGCAGTAGCTGCTCCATGCGATCAGCCTCCTGTTCCTCTCCTCCCCATATGCTCTTGACAGCATCTGCTCCCCCATCTTCCACACCCAGATGCTCTTCTTCTATAACTTGGAGAGTAGAAAAGACTTCTGATAGAGAAACTCCAGAAAAGATGGAATATCTTCCATGGGGCTGGTCAAACTGTTACCAGAAATTCTGAAGGGCCCCAGCTGGGGTGCCACATGTTACTGGGTGAATTGGGATTTCCTCTCAGGATTCTCAGTTTCATTAATAAGACAATTTAAGAATAGACTCCGAAGGAAATTTAAAGATAATATGATTCATGTTTAAGTGAAGACCAGCAGGGCAGCAAAACTACAAATCCCAGCATCTGCCTAGAGGAGGGAGATAGAGAAAAGGAAGAGAATTGGGCATGGGGGTACAGCAAGTAGTCACATGGCAAAAGGAAAATAGCTTCAGAGAAAGAGTGAAAAGGCCCAAGGTACTCACGAAAGGACTCTCAGTCTCTGAACAGCATTAGAAAGATGGAGTTAGGACTCAGATAGATGGACAAATCTCACAGAACCTCATAGCAGATCCTTAGCAACTACACAGACAGGACTCTGGGAAGGAAAAGTACATTATCTATTGTATTGAGAGGATAAGTCTTCCTTCTGTCTCTTCAGCACGGCATTGGGGTGAATCTGCCTTCCTGAGGAGTGGCCCTGTAAGTGTTAAAGAAACTCCAGTTTATGCCAAGCATCCATGTTGGCATCCACCAGCTATGTGTCTCTAACTCCAGTCTCTGGAAGATAAGTTCCCAGTAACCCTGACTCAGTGATGTACAGCCATGAAATGCACAGCCATGACCATCTATTAGTTATGATGATTAACTGCTTATTTTGCTTCTGTAACTTGCTTACACAGACACCCAAGGATTGTTCTGGGCCACTTAATTCAGCAGAATAGACCAGGTTTTGCTTGATTGCATAGATATTGAAGGTCTTCTTATGGTTTTCATCTTTAAAAATCCTCCCTCCTCCCCCCTTTCTCACAGCAATCTTAAGACTGGCTCAGAGATTGTTGTCTTGCAACCAGCTAATCAATAAATCTTTTAACTATAATTGGATTGAGTCTATGGTCTTTCCCCAGGGAAAACTCCATAATAGCCCCTTGGCCAGGTAATTGACAGATTAACTCTGATGGTTTGGGTAGCTTGGAATGTTAGGTCTCTACCCAGGCCAGATGTAGATTCCATTTTATTGACCAGGAGGAAACAGCTTTCCCTCAATAGGCCTCCAGTGCTGCTATAACGTTACAAACTGCTTTTGTGACCATCTGGGGATTGGAGTGAACTGCGAAGGCAAGAGCCCAAGCTGAAGGGAACCACTCATGGAATCCTACACACTGTGTCACTGGTGTGGGGACCTTTCATGGTTTAGAGTGGGGGGGGGACCCTTTTTTACCCCTCTTATTGGAACTAGCTCCCTCTGATACCCCAAGGACTAGATGTGTTGGGAACATCTGTGAGACAGTTCCCGATGTTGATGCACTCTTGATGGGCGTCACCAAGGATGAGCAAGAGGGATGAACTGAGATGTGGGGATCATGGTGAGTGTGATGGACAGCTGGACAATGGAGTCCTGTAGAGCACCTCCTTTGAGACCCTCAGAGAGAGCCAGAAACAGCATGAGCTGAGCCATGATCATACATAGGGGTGGGGTATTTAGACCAGAAGTCAGCTGAGCTCCCTAAATCATCATTCTGGACTTAAGTCAGATCAAAGTTATGAAGGCAATATTGTAGGCCCAGGATAGGACAAAACATGCAGTAGTAGTTGATATTCATTGTGTCAAAATTCTAAGTGCTTCTATAAGGCACGGTATCACTTAATTTTCACACCAGATTCGCTACATATTAGGGTTGCCTAGAGAAACAATATCATAGGAGCTGGTCCATGCACTTATAGATGACCTACTGAGTGAGTCAGCAAACTAGAGACCGACAAGAGCTAATCACATGGGTCCAGTCCAGATCCAAGGGCGGGAGAACCAAGAGAGATGGTAATCAGTTTCAGTTTGAAGGCAAGCACTCCTGAGACCCAGGAAGAGCCCAGGTGCCAGTTCAATTCCAAAGGAAAAGAGAAAAACCAACATCTCCCTTCCAGGGCTGCCAGGAAGAAAGAAAGACATCACTCAGGGGAAGGTCACCTTTTCTGTTCTTTCCAGGCCTTCAGTTGGCTGGTGAGGCCCATCCTTAGGGAGGACAGTAACGACCTTTAATTAGTCAATTGATTTAAATGTTAACCTCATTCAGGAATACACTCAAAGAAATACCTAGAATAATGTTTGACCAAGCAACTGGGTATTCAGTGACCATTCAACCTGACATGTAAATTAAGCATGAGATAGGTCTGGAGCAACTCTAGATCCAGGCAGAGAGAAAGGTGGAGGTGGTGGTGGTGGTGGTGGTGGTGGTACTGGTGGTGCTGGTGGTAGTGCTGGTGGTAGTGGTAGGGGTGGAGGTGGTGGTGGTGGTGGTGGTGGAGGTGGTGGTAGTGGTGGTGGTGGGTGTATAAAAAATAACAAGTCAAATAAAAATGACATGAAGGAAGTAACATTTGAGCTGACCCCTGGAGAACAGAGAGAATTTTAAGTGAGATGGGAGGAAAAGACAGAACAGGAGGGGACAGTGTGAACAAAGAAATTGAGGCTCTGGGTATTGGCTGTGTGGCTTAGCTGGGAGTGTCTGCCTAGCATGTAGAGTCCCTGGAGTTGGATCGACAACATCACACTCTGATCAGCTCAAGTCATCCTCAGCTACACAGGGAATTTGAGACCAGCCTAGGCTACCTGAGGCCTTGTCTCAGAAAGAAAAAGGAAGAAGAGGAGGAGGAGGAAGAGGAGGAGGAAGGAGGGAGAGAAAGAAAAAGAGGGTTTTTACATGCAGGCAAAGGGGATAAAATAGGCAATGTCCCAGGCCATGCTTTTGAGAAGCAGACTCTGGTGTGGAGAGAGGCATGGAGAATGCACATTAGGAGTGCTCCCCCAATCAGTATCTGGGGAAGCTGAGGCAGAGGTTCAGGGATGGGCAGAAGAAGACGCTGGGTGTAGGTGAACATTTCTTTCCTGCCACCAGTTCCCAAATAACCAACATGGAGACTGAATAATTATAAATGCTCAGCCAATAGCTCAGGCTTGTTACTAGCTAACTCTTACATTTTAAATTAGCCCACATTTCTTGTCTACATTTTACCATGTGGCTTGGTACCTTTTCTCAGTACGGCATGCGCATCTTGCTTCTCTCTGCATCTACTGGCAACTCTAGACTCCTCTCTTCTTCCTCCCAGCATTCTCAGTTTGGTTCTCCCACCTAACCTTATCCTGTTCAGCTATTGGCCAGTCACCCTTTTTGTTGTTGTTGTTGTTGTTGTTTTTCAAGACAGGGTTTCTCTGTGTAGTTTTGTTGCCTGTCCTGGTTCTCACTCTGTAGACCAGGCTGGCCTCAAACTCACAGAAATCCTCCTGGCTCTGCCTCCCGAGTGCTGGGATTAAAGGCGTGTGCCACCACTGCCCGGCCTTGTTTTTGTTTTTGTTTTTGTTTTTTTTTCATTCAACTTCTTTATTAAACCAATCACAGCGACATATATTCACATGGCATAAAGGACTTATTCCACAGCTGGGCTCAGATGATGCATTCTCAACAAAAGCCTCAGCCCCGGGGAACTTGGTAGTCACAGCTGTTTAGAGAGGGCCTCAGTTAGGGAAAGGGCTCTGTCCTTGACACGCCCACAAAGGCGGCAGCCTGAGGAAAGCTTCTGAGATACATCCAAGGCAGACATGTTTCCAAAGTGACTTAGCAGCTCAGTGGTCTGTGGACAACACCCTCATGAGCCATAGGGGAGATCAGCACTGAAAATGGTCCTGAAGAGGGCAACCCAGCATGCACTGCAGGTAGAGTAACACACAGCAAAGGCTTCAGTACACGTTTGACCCAGGCATAGAAAGTCCAATGGTTGGGGTCTCCGTGGGACAGCGCCAGAGACGGTAGACCTAGTCCCCAGAGACTATAGCGTGGGGTGAACAGTGGAGGGGTACTCTGGAAGACAAGTGTAGGCCCGGGATGTGATGAGAAGGCCTGGGGTCGGGGCTGGGGTTACAGTAAGAAGCACAGGACAGAGGCACCAGTACCTGAGGAAGTGGGGAGGAAGGAGTCAGGCAAAGGAACGGATAGAAAGCAGACAGAAGCAAGGGAAGTGAAAGCCAAGGGTATAGAAAGTTCTAGATTCAGGGTATCCAGTGGGAGGGGAACTGAGGAACACACACAGCAGGTCATTAAAAAAAAAAAAAATCTCTCCATAAGGGAGGAAAGGCTCACGAGCCCCTGTCCCCAACAGAGAAGCGGCTGCCACCAGTGGCTTCTGCGGGAGGGCAAGGCAGTTTCCTTCAAGGGTGTGTCTGTGGTAGGGCGCCCTTGCCCCAGCGATGCCCCACACGAGTGAGTACACGGGCAACACAAATTGGACTTCCTGGGTCATCTTAAAAAACGGAAGTGAGTGGGTAAGTGGGGAGTGGGTCTTCGAGGAGTCAGTGGACAGGGCGAGGAGAGAAATATGACCAAAATATATTTTGAAATTCTCAAAGAATTAATAAAATGTATTATTTTATTATATTATTATATAATATATTAAATATATTATAAAAAGTGGAATAAATATATATACATATATACATATGTATATCTTTTCTCTATAGATTTATGAGGTGAGACTATATATACATATGTATATATTTTCTCCATAGATTTATGGGGTAAATCAGAAAAGCAACATTTTAGACAGCATTGGATAAAAATAACAATGGCAGGCGCCCCGCATACTCATCTTCTCTGGGTGGGCAATATGCTGGGCGAGGCGTGTGCTGAATTCATGTGCTTTTCATAACAACCCTACAAAGAGTATAGTATCCTCCTCTGTGGGATGAATAAACTGAGCTTCAGAGAGATTAATAATTTCTCCAAGCATCCCCAGCTGGCAAGCCACGGGAAGAGATCTGAACAAAAAAAAGAAAGAAAGAAAAGAAAGAGGGGTGGATGATCCAGATTTCTGTGATAGGGAACCAACCTCCTTCCCTCCCTCCTTCCCTTCCTCCTTCCCTCTCCCCTCCCTTCCTGTTTCCTTCCCTCCCTCTCACCCTCCCTCCCTTCTTCCTCCCTCTCTCCTTCCTTTTTCTCTTCCTTGTGGGAGAGCATAAATATGTTCACAGGCCAAGGAAGAGCAGCAGAAGATGAACAATTAGCAGAGGAGTAAAATGAAGCAGACAAGAGAAGGGGAGGTCAGCTGGTGGACGAACTGGGGAGATGCCACTGCAGTGCAAGTCTCCCCGTGACCTCTGTCCCTCTTCTGAGGGGAGGGTCGCTGCTGACCCCTTCCAGAAGGAGGAACTTGGATGGCTGCTGGAGAGAACCTAGGCTTTTATGGTGCTGCTAGGACGAGTTGTAAGCACTCGCTTAGGGATGAGTTAAGGGGACTTCTTTAGCAAAGGCCCAAAGATCCACTTGCTCAGGGGAGGGCTACTCTGAAAACCCGTGAGGCCTGTTCTGGTTCTGTTTGCAATCCGGTAATAGTGGGCTTCCGGGCCACGGTTGGGATTTGTACTGCCTGATGACAGAGCCGGTGGAGAACCAGTCTCCTAGTGTAGAAGGTGAAGGTGCTTTGGCTGGAGGCTCCCTGTGGCTCTTAGGGAAAACACAGTGCCTTGCTAAAGGCGTTACCCCTGCAGTAAGCATAGAAGTCCCACGGATTTTAGGAACGGGATCTATGCGAACTGATTAGCCTGAGACTCTGTGATATTGACAGATCCCGTGCCTTCTGTCTGTCCCTTATCACACGTTCTAGTTACTAGAAACGCCTGTGGGTGCTGCTGATCTCAATCTGGGTCTCCAGCCAGCTCCAAGGCTGAAGACTTCCCGCAGGCTGTGCACTCCATCACAGTGGCAGAACCCAGAACGCATCCGGAGCAGCCTGGCTTCCTGGCTGCAGATAGCGTGTTCTCTGCCCTCTCCAAGGATCTGGGATTTATTTAGCCCGTTTCCGTGGCAGCACTGGTGGCAGCAGCAGCATCTGCTTCCCCATGAGTCTGAATGAGTCACGGCCACCCACGCTAACCCTTGGCACAGCACAACCCTGCCGGGGACTACTGATAATAAGGCGGTGGGGTGTGGGGTGGGGGCAATACCATGCACTCTCCACTGCCTCATTGGCTTGCTGGCCTGGGTCAGACCCCATGGGGATGGTGCACCAGGCAGAGCTCTGAGAAGGATTTACCTACCCAGAAGTCTCAAATGCTCTCCCAAGAGCTGTCCGATCTGCTTCAGCTGACTTCAGGGTGGTTTACCTTGGCCACTGGCAGCTGCTACGAGGCTTCTTGGGAGAGGACTACAGGATTTGGGACTCATGAGTCCTGATCTCTTACCATCTAAGTTTCACACTGCAAGACGGTCTCTCTCCACAGCTAGCTCTGAATCCGTATTGACCTCTGGGTCCTCTGGCTCTCAATCTAGGACTCCCCTTTCTGACATCATCAGCCCATTCTCTCTGGGCAACAGCCTCTCAAAGTGGATTCCCCCTCCCACCCCCCAGATTCCCCTCTTTAAAATGTACCTTCCCTTCATCCTTCTTGTTGTGGTAATCTGAAAAAAATCAGTTCACCCTGCATCATCAGGCTAAAGAAGCTTAAGGCTAATCTCAGAGATGTGTTCCTCTTGACTTCTCAGCAGGGAAGCATTGCCTGGGAGCTTGCTAGAATCCACAGTCCCCACCTTACCCCAGATAAACTATATCGAAAACTCCAGGGTACCATAACAATCTGAAAATAAGTCCTTGGGGTAACTCAGAGGCATGGCCAAGTTTGTGGTCCCTGGTCCAAAGGAAGAGTCTGCACCCACACCTTCTCCATCTCAGGGACTTGGTCCATGCTTCTGGGCAGGCTGCCAGCACAGCTGCAAATGTCTCTGTTGTAGGTGAGGCACACTGAAGGGGCTTGGGAAGTCAAAGACTCAATTTGCTCTGACTCGGAGTCCTCCCATACCCTTTTCCAGATCACCTGAGTCACGTGGAAAGAAACTGGTGTGGGTTTTCTTATATGGAAAAGGCAGTAATGTCTCACCTGTTGTGGAAAGGGCCTTGAGGCTAAAAGAAAACCCTTTGGAAGCCGACTGGAGTCAGCCAAGTGCCTGGATGTGATTCCCAATGCTTTGCTTCCATCTTATTGGACAGAATCAGTCTTGGACATTGTTACCTTCTGGGACCAGAAAACGCGAAGGCGAGAAGGAACGGTGATGGGAACTGGGGCATTACTACCACTTGTAGTGTTCACGTGTGTGTGTGTGCGTGTGTGTGTGTGTGTGTGTGTGTGTGTGTGTGTGTGTGTGTGTGTGTGTGTTGGGGGTACGCATGTGCACATGGTCATGTGTTTTTCCTACCTTTTCACTTGATTTAGGAGCACTTCACTGAACCTGGAGCATGCCAGTTCAGCTGGACTGGCTGCCCAGCACGCCCCAGGGGTCCTCCTGCCTGCCTGCCTCCCCAGGGTTGGGATGACAGGTGCATTATGCAATACTGGCTTTGTATCTGTGGGGCTGGGGATTCAAACCCAGACCCTCATGCTTGCATGGCAAACACTGGGAGCCACGAAGGAGGGCGGGGCTGGGTCATGGGATGGGGGTGGGGGGAGCATTCCCAGGGCAACTGCCATTGTTCATTCTAGAGTACACCGTTAATGCTGTACACAGCATCAACAGTGCCCGCCCCCTCCCCCGAACTGGAGCCCCACTGCCTTCTGTTGAAGCAAATGCTTGTTGCCATATTCCTGGAGTCCACACACTCAGGAAGTGTGTAGTGAATGGTTGAAAATGAACAGTTATTGACAATACCTTCCCCCAGTCCCTGATTCCATGGACTTCATCATCTGTGGAGTTAAGTTACCCCAGGAGCTGGACAAAGAGGTTCACACCCCCAATCCCCAGCACTTGGGAGGTTGAGGCATGTGTTCAAGGCCAGCTGAGCTACAGCTGAATGAGACTGTGTCTCAAAAAACAAAACCAAACAAATATGTAAGTGATTATCTGAAATTTGAAAAATATGCCGTATCAAGCAACACGCAGCTCAAGTAAAGACCTGGGCCACAGGGGAGCGAGGGGCGGATAGTGTCTGACTAAGGGTGGGCCCAAGAAGCTATTGCTTTTCTTACAGATGAAACTTAGGTCCAAAAAGGTCAGTGGCCTTTCCAACACAGGCTCAGGGAAGCAAGCTGCCTGGTCTCTGGGCTTGATGTTTTTTGAGATGCTTTTTTTCCTCCCATGCTAATAACTAACAGACTGTACATCTAGGCAACCATTTTTCAGTGTTCTACCGCCTTCCTATGCAGCAACTGCATCTCTTTAAGCCCAGCCGCCTGCACCGCCCCCAGCACCCAGCCTCAGAATCCAGTCTGCTCTTGCTGTTCTCTTGCCTCTGGTGGGAGATGTGGGATGTGTTTTGTTGAGGGCGGAACATCCAGTTCTCCCTGCCAGACCCTGCCTTCCAGTGTTTCCCTCACATCCACTCCCTACCTGCACGGGGACGCTACAGAGAGTGCTCCATTTCTGGAGGGCATCTGCCAGGCCCTGAGAGGACCCATCGCAGGAGCTGTGGACCAGAAAAGGTGGAGGGCAGTTGAACCAGTACCTTCTTGCCCTGCAGGCAAGAGCAGGCACCGGCTACTTTCACTTGAGCTCGCAAGTGAAAACAGTTACATAAGCCTCCCATCTGGCTTCCAGGGCACTTTTGAATGGATTCCATCCCAAGTCCATTAGTTTTATGGGGCCTCAAAAGACAGGGCAAAGCTGGGGCTCAACATCTCGTATCTCCATTATTTAGGCTTTGGTGCATCATGTCCTTTGTCCCCGCCTGCGGCCTCCCTCCTTCCCCTCTCTCCTCACCTCTTTCACCCTCCCTCCTTCTCCTTCAGCAAGTCCTTCTCCACCAAGACTGCACTCAGCTACAAGCATCTCCCCAGAGCTGGCTCTGTACCGGGCTCACAGAGCTGACCCCTCAGGAGCTCCCTGGGGAGCAGGTGAGGTCCAGTCAGGATGCCTCCGTGAGAAGCTTGCTTCGTCCTGTCCTATCTTCTGTCCTTGCTCTTTCACAGGACAGTCATCTCTCTTGGGCTCTTATGTGCACCAAGCAATGAGCTGAGGGTTTCCTGGAGTTCTTTCATCTAACTTTTCCTCCTTCTTTCTTTCCTTCCTTCCTTCTTTTCCTTCTTTTCTTTTTCTCTTTCTTTCTTGATGGCTTGCCTTGTTTTTGTTTTTGAGTCAGAACCTCACTGTAGCCCAAGTTGGCCTCCCACTTGAGGGAATCCTCCTGCCTCAGCCTCTCCACCTTCTAAAGTTTCACATCTGGCGTTATCATTTCATTATTACACTCTGTTTACCTTATAGATAATAAATAATTACCTTATAGATAATGTCCTGCTCTGCCCTCTATATCATATGCCATATACTACATTTATATGTATTTTTTCATCTAAGGACATTATGGATCAGGGGGTATGTAAATTGTTAGAGGCTGCACAGCTGGGAGAGGGACCACCTGGAATGCCCCCAGATAGCCTGCCTCTGACATCCTTCCTACCATGTCCTGCCAATCCCCCAACCCCCAGTATGTGGCAGCTGACATCTGTTCTCAGCTGAAATGAACAAGGAAAAGGAACCTTTAACTTAGCACCATCCACACCACATCTTCCTTTGAGACTCAGTGCTTTTTAAAAATTGCAATGTAAAAAAGATGAACAGATTTATGGTGTTCATATTTCAACTCATGCACACAATGTGGAATAGCTAGTTATTTAACATAGGCATTGCTTCATACCTATGTTTTGTGTTGAGAACATTTAAAATCTACTCGGTAATTTTCAAGTGTATAATAGACTGCTGTTAACTCCAAGAGGTACAAAAAAAAAAAAAAAAAAAAAAGAACTGAGTGATTCTAAATACCATGGACATATGTACCTTGATCATCATTATCTTCTCATTTACAGGGAGTTTGAAAAACTGGGTGTGATGTTTTGATGATCATTTCTCTAGCTCTATGAACTTTTCTTCTTCCTTTTTCTTTTCTTTTTCTTTTTCTGTTTTTTTTTTTTTTTCTTTTTGGATATAGGGTCTCAGATAGTACAGGATGGCCTCAGACTCCCTATGTAGCCAAGGATGACCTTACTTTTGTTTTTTGTTTTTTTATTTTTTTTGTTGTTGTTTTTGTTGTGAGACAGGGTCCCTCTGTGTAGCTCTGGCTGTCCTGGAACTCCCTCTGTAGACCAGGCTGGCCTTGAACTCAGGGATCTGCCTGTCTCTCCCTCCTGAGTGCTGGGACTAAAGGCATGCACCAACACTGATTTTTAAAAATCTTCCTGCCTCCATCTCCTGAGTGCTGGGATTATGGACATGTATCACCACGTCTAGTTTGTGAAATACTGGGGATTGGACCCAGAGCGAGGCAAGTGCTCTACCAACTGAACTCTACCCACAACCCTGGTTTTCTTCTATTTTGAGAGAGGGCCTCACTTTGTTATTAAATTGGCTTAGAACTTACTAGATAGCCTGGGCTGGCCTTGAATTTGTGGCAATCATCCTGCCTCAGTCTCCTGGTACTGAGGTTACCATGCCTGGCTGAGAACCTTTTCTGATATCACTGTGACATGGTGAACTGCCTGGCCCCACGGTGCACAGTCCTAGGATAGAACTCATGGGCTGGTGACAAAGAAAACAAGCCATAGCCAGGGGCCGAAAGCAGGATTGGTATTTGTTGACTGTCACCCATGTTTTTTTGTTTTTGTTTTTGTTTTATTAGTTTTTCTTTTAGAACTGGATCTTAATGTCATAGTCATAGAAGCAACCAGAATAACATAAGGCCTAGTGACAGAAAATTGAAGTTGAGCTGCAGAAATGGCTCCAGCTAAGAGCAGGCACACAAACACGCCTTTTTCCAAGACAAATTCTCCTCTCCTCCCCCAGCTAGTGCATGCGTCCCAGCTACCTCCCCACACACTTCTACCCACAGGGATGACAACTACGGAATCATCAGCCTTTTGTATAACACGAGCCTTCTTCATGGCCCACCCAAGTGACCCAGCTGCGGCCCAGGGAAGGCCTTGGTGGCTGTGGAAGATGTTTTCAGTGCCCTCCCCCCTTCCCCTCACATCTCAGTGGGAGACACCCATATGCTCTACCTGGACACGGCACCTTTCCTCCAGTGGATGCTCTCACACAGTCTGTTGACGGAACACTGGCTCTCCAGATGGCTGAGGTACCGTCTCTGGCATCCCTGCCTCTTTTCCATTCACGCGCTGCTCCGTTAAAAGCCAAAGGATCAAGAATAGCTGAGTAATTTTCTTCCTAGGGTTTCACATGGCCGCTTTCAGGGCCACCAAAGTGCCTTTCTTCATTTTAGGGCAGAAAGCTTCCATTCAATGCTGTAGGTCCCTCCCCAGCCTCCAGACACTTCCCAGTGGCCCCCCTTCCCCCCAGACACTTGTGACAACCCTTAGCTCATTTCAGTAAAACCCCTCCAGCTAGGAGGCGAGTGAACTCCAACACAGACCCGTGGTGGCCCAGGCTGTATTTAGCTACTTTTATTCTGGGCACCTACTTCATCTCCCAGATTCTAAAGTCTCAGAGAAGACATGGGTGTGGACATGTTTAAGACTCTTGGCTCAGTTCCTTTGCACTCATCAAATAATCAATATCCTCAAGTTGCAATCGTAAATGAATCTTTAGACCATCTTTCTTTTATTAAACATAAAGACGATGACTTAAGCGCCATGAATCAAATAGCTAATCCCACTAGGATATAGTTTAAGGTGCACTGTTATGCATTCGGGTGGTTTTGTAATTGTGATGGTTAATTACAACTGTCAACTTGATGGGAATCACCTGGAAAAGGAGGCCGTGCGAGGGACAGTCTGGATTAGGTTGGCCAAAACAAATCCTTCCTTCCTTCAGTTGCTTTTTTATCAAGGTTTATTTTATTTTATGTGTCTGGGTGTTCTGCTTACATACATGTATGTGAACCATATGCATGTCTGGGGCCCGTGGAGGCCAGAAAAGGACATCAAATCCCCTGGAACTGGAGTTAGGGATGGCTCTGAGCCACCATGTGGATGCTGAGAATCAAACCCCCGTCCCTTGCAAGAGCAGCCAATGCTCTTAGCCACTGAGCCACCACTCCGGCCCTTTGTTAGAGTATTTTATCCTAGCAACAGGAAAAGTAAGATAGTAAAACCCAGCAAAACCAATGACTTCTTTGCATATAGCACATGCAGTTGCCGAGTCCAGTTTCTTTCTTTATTTTTGTTTTGTTTTGTTTTGTTTTGTTTTGTTTTTTTAGACAGGGTTTCTCTGTGTAGCTTTGGTGCCTGTCCTGGATCTCAATCTGTAGATCAGGCTGACTTTGAACTCACAGAGATCCATCTGCCTCTGCCTCCTGAGTGCTGGGGTTAAAGGTGTGCACCACCGCTGCTCAGCCTTTATTATCTGTCTGTCTGTCTATCTGTCTATCTATCTATCTATCTATCTATCTATCTATCTATCTATCTATCTATCTATGGTTAAGAGTCCAGTTCCTAAAGATGTGCTCTATCTAGAGAATGCCTCCTGTCTTCTCCACCAAAAACTGTTTAACTCTTCAATGGACTAGAGAGTTCCCTCAGGTCAAGTAGAAATAGAATCTGTCGAACATTGTTGAAGAGATATTTTGAATGGCCAGTAAGTGTTCAGTCAGTCTGACATAGGCTAAGGCTCAGAAACACCTATAACATGAAGGCCTTCCTCACCCACCACCACCCCAGGCCAGTCCAGAAAGCAGAAGTCAGGGCTATGATGGTGAGGACGTGAAGGAAGTGAGTGGAGGAAGGCCCTGCCAGGCGGCGGGCCTGACAGATGTGAGTGGGGACAGAGTATCCCTACGGGTGCATGAAGAGATCCGACAAGGTCGAGTGTGGACCTCCAAATCTGGGGACACAGGGGGAGTTCTTGTTGCAAACAGACTCTCTTCATGGCAGGCAAAGCCTCCAGTGAGGCGGCGTCCTCACATGACCTCCAGATAGTCTGGGTAGTGAGGAAGACAGCCTATTCTCAGGGGAACACACAGACAGGAACGCAGAAATCCCAACCACCCTCTGAGCCCAGATTGGTGGAAAGATTAGTTACTTTTGCATGACTGTGAGCAAATACTGACAGAGCAACCTGAAGGGAGAAAGACTTCTTTCGGTCCAGAATTTCAGAGCTGTCCATCGGTCACAGAGTTTCAGAGCTGTCCATCCGTCACAGCAGCGAGGGTCTGATGAAATGAGGTATTCCCACCACAGTGTCAGGAAACAAAGAAGGAGACAGGAAGGGGCCATCGACCCCTTCCTTCTTCCTTTTCCTTCCTTTCCTTCCAGAGTGGTCAACAAGCAGGGAACAAGCCCGAATGGCTGCCTGTCACTCTCCCCAGCCGCCGCACTAGGCTTTCTGCGCCCTTTACACCCCTGCTCACTAGTGTCTGGTAAAGTTTTCTATGAAGGTTCTGAGCTACCTTCGTGCTGTTTTTAGACTTTCTATTCTATAGACCAGAAAAATTGCTGAAATTAGGAGACATTTGAATGCTCCTCCTCAAGCCCAGAAAAGCTCTCTGCCGTTGCTATGTTTAAGAGCCCAGCAGTGAGTTGTTTGGGCTTATGTCTTGCTGTTATGTAATAAATATGTTTTCCGGCTTTGGAAACCTGAACGCTGCTGGCAAGGGTGCAAACAGTGGTCCCACAATGATGTGTGCCCCGGGGGGCACTTGGAAGAGGGTGGGAATAAGACAGCAGAATGCTTTGGGAGTCTTCAAAGAGGAATGTGTGCTGAGAAGGTTTGAATGACTATTACAGTCCCAAAGGAAACAACAGAGGGAAAGGGAGAAGGGAAGAGGAAGGAAGAAGGTTCCATATGCAGTAATGCAAGGGAAATACGTCATCAGAAACCGACAAAAGTTGGCTGGCGAAGACAAAGGGGCGAAGGGGAGGTGGACTGGTCTGTCGGAGAAAGGAGATTTTATTAGCTCTCCCTATTATATAACAATTTACCCTAGTCTCGGCTGCTTAAAATAGCGTGCATTTATCATCAGGCAGTTGTGTAGTTCAGAAGTAGAGGCACTGTTATGGTTTGAATATAAAATGTCCCCCATCGTGCTCGCTTCGGCAGCACATATACTAAAAAATTGGAACGATACAGAGAAGATTAGCATGGCCCCTGTGCAAGGATGACACGCAAATTCGTGAAGCGTTCCATATTTTTTGGGGGGCTGGAGAGATGGCTCAGAGGTTAAGAACACTGGCTGTTCTTCCAGAGGTCCTGAGTTCAATTCCCAGCACCCACATGGTGGCTCACAACCATCTGTAATGAAATCTGGCTCCCTCTTCTGGCCTGCAGGGATACATGCAAACAGAACACTGTATACATAAAAAATAAATAAATCTTTAAAAAAAAAAATGTCCCCCATCGGCCCACGTGTTTGCACACTCAGTCTCTGGTTGGGGGCACGGTTTGGGAAGGTTGTGGAACTTTTAGGAAATAGAGCTCCTCCACTTCATGGAGGAAGTGGCTCACTGGCGGTGGGCCATGGGACCTGGTAGCCCAGCCCCATTTCCTCTTCTCTCTCCCCACTTCCTAAGTGTGGATTCAATGTAACCAGCCAGCCTCTCGCCCTAGCTAATGTGCCTCCCTCATCAGCAGCCGTGATGCCCTTGCCATGAGGGAATGTGTCCCTCTAAATCGGTAAGCCAAAATAAACCCTCTCTTTCTTAAGATGTTTTTGTCAGGGTATTTATCATGGCGAGGAGAAAGCAATGAAGATGAGCATGGTGTGGCTAATTCTCTGCTTGGCTGGGATCTCACCTGAAGTATGGAGTTCATGTCCTCACACCTACACCGTTATCAGCAGAACGTAGTTGCCCTTGGTTGCAGGACCAAGGTTCAGTGTTCTTGCTAGCCGTTGCTCAATCACATTTCCTCACCCTGTGACCCTCTCACAGCATAGCTGTTAGCGACTATAAGACCACATTGTCGTGGGACCTGCTCTAGACTCTGCTCAGTTACCTGGTCCTTGTCATCCTGTCAAAGGAATCCAGATGACACATAGAGCACAAAACAGGGGATGGAGTTCACTGAAGAAAATAAAAAATGGTATGCATGCTTAGAGGGTGACAATAACAGTGACCAGAGGGACCACAGTTGAAATCTATATTCCAGGCAGGCTTCATACCACTTCAAAAGTCTCTGTATTAGATCTTCCTGGGGGGCTTTTTCCCATCCAGGTAGTTGAAAGGACAATTGGGTTGATGTTTACAGGAGAGGGCAATAGTGTGCCCTCGTTACCAGAAAGCCTCTGGCTAGGGGTGGGGATAGAGCTCTGTTGGTGGAATACTTGCCTCTACAAGCATGAAGCCCTGGGTTCAACCATAATTCATTTTAGAGTCACAGAAACAAGGCATGGTGGTGCACACCTGTGTCATAGCCCTTAGAAGGTAGAGCCAAGGGGATCAGAGGCTCAAGGGCAGCCTTGACTATATACTGAGTTTCAAGCCAGCCTGGGCTACATGAGAACCTGTCTTAAAACCAAAAGGCCTCTGTCTAGACAGTAATCCCTGCCAGCTTAGAGTGGTGTGCCCCCTCCCAGGGCTAGAGATACGCTCAGGTAACATTCTCCTGACCTGTATCGGGTTCCTTGGTTCTAGTCCTTGGTTTTCAAGCTGCTGATTATGAAAGCAGTTCTATTACCAATAGCCAGGTCTGGGCTGTGTGCTTCCAGGGTTTGGGCCTATTATTGAAAAAAGACTCCCACAGATTTGCAGAAGTAGCAAGAGATCTTTATTCAAAGCAAAGAGCTAGGACAGATCAGATCCACTATCAAGAGTGACAGCAGGCCACAAGTGTGAAGGTGCTTAAGAACCCCTGGTTATTGCCTGGACCTTATTTTTATGGTTATAGTGGTTTGAAAGACAATAGACTCCATAGACTCATACATTTGAATGTCTGGTCCCCAGTTTGTGGAATTATTTGGGAAGGATTGGGAGGTGTGGCCTTATTGGAGCAGGTATGTCATTGGGGGTTGGCTCTGAGGTTTTAAAAGGACACACCAGATCCTCTCTCTCTCTCTCTCTCTCTCTCTCTCTCTCTCTCTCTCTCTGCCTGCTTCCTTAGGATCAGGATGTAAAGCTCTCTGCTACTGCTCCAACACCATGCCTTCCTGCCAGCTGCCATGTTCCCCATATCATGAGGGTTACAGACTAGTCTTTTGAAATTGTAAGCAAGCTCCCAATTAAATATTTCTTTTATAACTTTCCTTGGTCATGGTATCTTATCACAGCAATAAAACAGTAACAGTAACTAAGATAGAGGTTTATAAAAAGAAGGGATTTGGTTACTAGTGGTTTGATTAGGTAGTTACCTATTTTGATCGACAGATTCTGTTATATAACCATTTTCTATTCTATATCATTTCTATTTCTATATCCCTTCTTGTTGTAGAATAATCTTTTGTATAGTGTGAAGATGTGTCATTGCCAAGGTGCCTTCTGATTCATTTAATAAAGAGCTGAATGACCAATAGTTAGGCAGGAAGAGATTAGGCAGGACTTTTGGGCAGAAAGAGAGGAAGAGGAAATGAATCTAGGCACGGGTTGGGTGGTGGGCTGGAGGGAGGACATGAAGAGGAAACAGGAGGTGCAAGGTGAAAGGGAGGTAAAAAGCCACCAGGCAAAGCAGAGATTAATATAAATGGGTTAATTTAAGTTATAAGAGCTAGTGGGACAAGCCTAAGCTATAAGCCGAGCTTTCATAATTAATAAATAAATCTCCATGTCATTTTTTGTAAGCTGGTGGCCCAAAGAAAAATCTGTCTACACCTTCTGATGATGCCTCTGATTTCAATTTTATGTATGCCTAATTGTGCATAATATAAGATAGCAAATGGTGGATTCTCTTTAAATTCACTTGGAGACACAGTTTTGCCTTATTCCACATACACCCCAAACTAGCTCTAACCTTTCTACTCTTGTAAATGGAGGAGAAAAATTGAATGGGATCTAGGCTTCAGGTTCATTAAGGAGATGAGAAGCTTATTCGATTGTCCAGAGAGGAGTGCACATGCAGCTCAACTCAGTTGATCCTAGGTTGCTAACAGATTGCTGGATACATTGTTGAAAGTCGGATATGTGTGCATAGCACTTGCAGATGAGGCTCTGAGGCTGACTAATGAGGCTGACAAATGCATTATTAGAAAAGGTATGTGTGTATACCCCAAACCAAATGGAGTCCCTAAGTTGTTAAGCTATTCCCTATGCTCGCCTGCCTCGGGTCTATCCCTATCTGTCTTTCAAACTTGTCAATATCTAACTAGCTTCTTAACACCAGGAAACACTGCTGTGGAATATTATTTTAACTGGGCAAAGATGTGTTACATTTCTTTATGCTGCAGAATATTACTTTAACTGTATAAAGGTGTGTTACATTTGTTTATGCTGCATTTGTTTAATGATGTAAGGATGTGTTACATTTGTTGGTGCTGCATCTATTTAATTATGTAAAGATGTGTTGCGTTGGTTTCATCTCGCCTGCCTAAGGTGATTGGTCTAATAAAGAGCTGAACGGCCAATAGCTAGGCAGGAGAGAAAGGTTAGGTGGGGTTGGCAGGTAGAGAGAAAATAAACAAGAGGAGGAATCTAGGCTCAAGAAGAACGAGAGGAAGAGGAGGAGAGAATGAGGGGGATACCCGGGGCCAGCCAGGCAGCCGCCAGCCAGCAGATATGAGAAACAGTGAAAGTAAGATTTACAGAAAGAAGGAAGAAAGGTAAAAAACCCAGCGGCAAAAGGTAGATAAAGAGAAACAGGTTAATTTAAGTTAAAAGAGCTAGCCCAGACAAGAGCCTAAGCTAGGTCGAGCATTCATAACTAATAAGAAGTCTCCGTGACTTGATTTGGGAGCTGGTTGGTGGCCTAGAAGAAAAAGCCTGGTACAAAACACTCTAATTCCTTTTACCGCTAGACCTGCTATTAAACATGTCATCTGATTGAGTCAGACTCCTCGGCCCACCTCAAAGGAGGGCATTATGCAGGGTGAGTTGTACACTATGGGGTAGGAATCTTATGGGCTAACTTTGAATTCTGTCTACCACAGTGATCACACTTTTGTGCTAAGCAGGGCCCCATGGCATGTGGTTTTAATACACTGTATTACAGAATGTTTATGTACCCCCTCAAATTCTTATGTTGAAGCCCTAGACAATGGTGGTATTTAGCAGGTAATGAGGCTAGATGAGGTCATGAGGGTGGAATCCCCAGTGTCCTTATAAAAAGAGGTATCAACCAGGACTTTCTCTCTTCTGAGTCACGTGAGGACACCATAGGAATGTGTGGCCATCTGCAAACCCAAGGGAACTCTTGCACCAAATCCACCAGCACCCTGCTCTTGGCCTTTCCAACCTCCCGAATTGTGAGAAATGGCAACGTGTTGTTTAAACTGTCCTGCCCACCCTTTGTTGTGACACTTTGAGCTAAATAAGCACAGAGCAAAGGTCTCCCGAACCTACCTCCACACGGGCCTTCTGGAGAACAAGCTGTTCCAAGGCTGTGAGCTTCTGGTGAGTCTGGCTTCCCATGGAGGACTTCTGCTTTGCTTGATTGTGTTTGTTTGTTCTCAGCTTTTTGAGGGAGGATCTTGCTATGCAACCAGGCCAGCCTGGAATACACTATATACAACCCAGGCTGGCTTGAAACATACAATATAGCAATATAACCCAGGCTGGTCTGGAACACACTATATACAACCCAGGCTGTCCCGGAATGCACTATACAACCCAGGCTGGCCTGGAACATACTGTATATAACCCAGGCTGACCTGGAACATACTGTATATAATGCAGGCAGGCTTGAAACACACAATATAACCTAGGCGAGCCTGGAATGTACTATACAACCCAGGCTGGTCTGGAATGCACTATATACAACCAAGGCCAGCCTGGAACACACTATATACAACCAAGGCTGGCCTGGAAAACATTATATACAACCAAAGCTGGCCTGGAACACACTATATACAACCAAGGCTGGACTAGAATGCACTATACACAACCCAGGCTGCCCTGGATTACAGGCATGCATTACCACACCAGGTTTCCTGAAGGACAGTTGTTTGTTCCTTTATTCACTCGGGAGGAATGGGTTCCTGTGGTCCTCTGGCTGCTTGTTCTCAGGGGTCAGGAGCAGGTAGGGCCAGCGGTGTGGCCAGAGCGGGGAATGTGAGAAACTGCTCAGAACAGCCCTTGCAGTGAAAGCTACCTGTCAACAGTTAGCAAACAAAACCATGAAGCGACAACACAAAACACAGCCTCATCCTCTTCCTCCAGGAGTACACATTTTAAGAAATGAAAACGAGAACTGCGCCCCTTGCTTTCAACCCTGACTGCCATCTTCACAGCAGCACAAGATGCCCCCGAAGAAGGGCAGCCGGCTGGCACTGGAAAGTTAAGCAACTCTTTTTGGCACGTGATGATTTGACATTCATATAAACCAAACGCTACTTTCCAGGGAGTCGTAATTCTGATGATGCTGTCACTGTCTTCCGTCACATCATTGGAATGTTTGTGCAGCTTCCTACATTCCATGGGGAAGCCATGTGTCCTGGGGGTATCTTTATGCCACAAGATGAACCACCTCTTCATCTTCTGCCCTTCGAGTGTCTGCGTGTGTGTGTGTGTGTGTGTGTGTGTGTGTGTGTGAGCGAGTGCGTGTGCATGGTTTAATGGTATATGTGTGTGGTGGTGTATGCACATGTATGTATAGGGGCCAGAGAGGGGTACCAGGTGTCCTTCTCTGTCACTTTTGGTCTTAGTCCCTTACAGAGGACAGAGTCTCTTATTGGACCTGGAGCAAGCATTGAACCAGCAATCCTGCTGTCTCTGCTTCCCGTGGCGCTGGGGATACAGGAACTTGTATACTCAGTCACACGGCTCTTAGATGGACACTGGGGATTTGAACTCACATCTTCATGCTTACACAGCACTCTTGCTCACTGAGCCATCTCCCCAGCTCCCCAGCAGCATACTTTCTCTGGCTTTATTCACCATGTTAGCACTAGCTGGACCACTTGTTGAAAGAAGCCCAAGAACCCATTTATACCTAACACCCCTTCATACTAAAGAGCAGAGGCACTCACTAGCACCCCAGAATCGCCCTTCTTTGGCTTAGAAGCCCTTGGTTCTATCCTGAGTGTCCCCCAGCATCTTGCTGGTCATTATCTCGAAGGCCAGAAGTACCTCCAAGCCCTAGTCTAAAGCAGAGCCTAGGAAAGACCACCACCACAATTTAAAATCAAATCTGAAACAAGCTTTAATTAAATACTGGCCAGGTTGATCCATACCTGGGCTCCCAGGGAAATGGCCCCAAGTCACGGTTAGCAGGGGCTTAAAAAGGCAAAACCCACAATTCACCGCGTTTCCCATCAGGTCCACTCAGGGGCAAGCACACATCCTGACGTATTTCCCGCCATGTGATCAAGCACACCCTGTGCAGATGGGTCAAACAGACTTGTTTAGGGGAGTGGAAACATGTGGCTTGTTCTCTCCCATAAACAATAGCCTCCAACATTTCAGGAAGTATTTGTCCTTGGACAAGGGGCTTATAGGTCAGAGGCATTTTTGTTTCATGTATCTTGTAGGCACAGTAATTAAAACTTAAAGCACAACTTTGGCTCTCACCCCACCCCAAAGGCCCCTTGCTGGTGTCTTTCAGGTTTTTCTAGTGAAAACTGCTCCAATCACTGTTTGCCCGACTGAGTGGAAAATGATCCCCACGTGAAGAAAGTCCTAGGCTGGGAGCTCTACTACACCCTGTTCAGATTAAGTTCTCCAATAACCAAGAACAGACCTAAATTAGATCCCCAGGTTGCTTGCTTCTGAGTGCTTAATCAGGGGAAAAATGCTAATACAAGCCAGAGCTGATAGCAGCTGGACTTGACACGTCCTAGCCCCAGCTACAGGAGGGCTGGGTGGACCTGGGACCTAATACCTACATCTGCATCTTTGTGGAGTCTCTGCTTAACAACAGACCTTCTGTGAAGGCTTCCCTTTCCCTACCTCCCCCGCCCCCAGCCTCCAGCCAATCAGACCTTTCCTCCATTTTCAGGAGAGGAGGGTGAGGACAGAAATGGAGGGAATGCTAACCATAGCTAACCCAAGTCAGATTTCCAGGCCACTGCAGGAACACAGCTCTGCCTCGTCCTCTGGAGGCGACATAAACAAGAAGCTGGTCTTGGTGTCCTATTCTGAAGGTCAATGTTCTGAGTCACGGCTTACTCATCCCTCTTCTGGACCTCTCCGCCTTTTGTTCCACTCTGGTGCCATTATTTACCTGACCCTTGAGTAAGAGGTGACAGCCAGGGCAGAGCCAGCAGCTGGAAACTGGGCCTCCCCTGGGGGACTGCCAGATTTGACAAAGTCAATTCATTTCTTTCAATCTTTGTCCATCTGAAAAAAGTTCAACATAACTATACTTGGCGAGAAGGTTGTTTTTGTTTTGTTTTGTGAACTGGAAACACTTGGAACCCACCCACCTCCTTCAGAAAGGGTAGTACTGTCGTTACTGTGGCCTGTGTTTCTGGGTAGCTGTTATTACCTGTCTCTACCAGGCTAAGAACATGAGAGCAGAGTTGTCTTATTGCAGCCGGCAATTACAAGGCTTGGCAGAGAGGAGGCGCTCTGTTAGTGTTAGTAGACTTGAACAAGGGCAGGAAGTAAGAGTCTAAACGTCTTGAGTCAGCGGTTTTTATCTATCTACTTTTCAGTTGAGGACCAGCATTATGAGATAACAAGAATCAGTAATGATTGTGACCCCCTGCTCGAGAGCCCTGCCACACAATGTGGGCAAAAACAACCACTGTGGGCCTACCACTTATTGGGAAGTCCTCCAGCACTGTGGTGGTGGTGGTGGTGGTGGTGGTGGGGACTTCTCTATCCTGATCTTCCACCAGGGACATCATAATCCTATGAGCACTTCGTCACCAGGGTTCTTGGTTGTTGGTTGGACAGCACATGTCATGCTTCAGTGTACTTCGGGTTGCAGCCACGGTATGCTGGCCTGCAGGGGAGGTGCTTCAACTTTGCCCTTGAAACCAGGCTGTGCAGTTTCTACTTCTCAACAGCTCCATATGTCACTGACATGTAGTAATTGATAATTTTGCTAAGAAGTCACTTTTTTAAATTAATTTATAAGTAACTCATAAGCATGTATAGAGAATGTATAAGCAAATGCATATATAGAGAAATACATGAAAAAAAAAAAAAAAACTTGTAATGTCTCTATTTGTACCAGTCAGGGTAGAGCACATTGTGCTACAGTAACAAGCATCTCCAAATCTTAGTGGCTTTTTAAAAGTAACATTTATCATTCATTCATTTAATTTTTATGTGGGTTGGTATTTGGCCTGCATGAATGTCTGTGTGAGGGAGCCAGAGCCACTGGAACTTGAGTTACAGACAGTTGTGAGCTGCCTTGTGGGTGCTGGGAATTGAACCCAGGTCCATCTGGAATAGCAGCCAATGCTCTTAAACACTGAATTATCTCTCCAGCTCTATCTTAGTGCTTTTTTTTTTTTTTTTTTTTGGGTTTTTCGAGACAGGGTTTCTCTGTGTAGCTTTGCACCTTTCCTGGAACTCACGTGGTAGCCCAGGCTGGCCTCGAACTCACAGAGATCCTCCTGGCTCTGCCTCCCGAGTGCTGGGATTAAAGGCGTGCACCACCACTGCCCGGCCATCCTAGTGCTTTTTGATAGTAAGTATCCAACTATTTATTTCTTGATCACACTACCTTTCAGTCCCCTGTCTTATGCCCTTGAGAATGATTCATATATATATATATATATATATATATATATGTGTGTGTGTGTGTGTGTGTGTGTGTGTGTGTGTGTGTGTATGCATATGCGTATGCATATGCGTATGCATGTGTACACATATATACGAATATATGTACACATATACGTGTGTATGTATATATATGCACACATATATGCAGATATTCATGCAATTATAGCCCATTTTGTACATTATCCACAATGTGCTATGATTGCTTATAGTGCCTTAAAAAGTGTTCAATTCCTTAAAACACAAACACCCATAGACGTAACTAATTAGGATGCGTGGAACCTTGCTCCCCGATCACCAGAGAGTATGTGTCACTCTTCACACGTGCTGTACGCATGCCACCTCTCACTGCCAGCAGCACCGGGATACTCATCAGCTTATCAACACTCAGTGTTGTTCAAGACATCTGCATGTGGGAAATAACTGGAAAATCCTTCCCTCTCCCTCTCACACAGCCTTCTCTGATTTAAAACATCACATCAGGTTTGAGGGCACACAACCAAAATTTTTCTATATAAACTTTGTCTCCCTCAAAAAAAAAGTTTGTTGTGCTGGAGAGAGAGGTGCATCATACAAAGTCTGGGTATTAAAGAAAAGTCCTTCTGAGAAAAGATTTCCTGGAGGTGCCTTGTGAGGTGGAGGTGTACCTCTATGTCCAGTCTAGCCACTTTGTTTTAATTTTAGCTATGGCTTTGTTTTAAATTTAGCTAAATTTTATTGCCTTTTAAATTTTATGTGTATGGGTATTTTGACTGCATATATGAATACATACCATGTGCATGCAGTGTCCATGGAGGCCAGAAGAGGGCATCAGATCCTCCTGGGATTGGAGTTAGAGGTGGTTATGAGATACCAGATGAGTGCTGAGAATCGAACCCAGATCCTTTGCAAGAGCAGCAAGTGCTCTTAATCACTGAGCCGTCTCTGCAGCCCTCATGACATCTTTTTAGATGAATAATTTGCCATTTCATGTAGCCACATCTGTCAGTTACTTTGTTTACAGTTTCTGGGTTTGTAGTCTTTCTTTAGATGTTACCCATCTCATGATCATTTTTAAATTCTTCTGTATATTTTAAAGTTAGTTTCTGTGTTAATTTATAAGTTAGTTTTACTTTATGTTTTAGCTCTTTAAGCATTTGTGGTGGTTTGAAAGAAAATGGCCCCCAAAGGGAGTGGCACTATTAGAAAATGTGGTTTTGTTGGGGTAGTTATGGCCTTGTGGGAGGAAGTGTGTCACTGTGGGGGCAGGCTTTGAGGTCTCATGTGCTCAAGCCATGCACAGTGTTTGAGACCACTTCCTGTTGCCTGCAAGATGTAGGACTCTCAGCTACTTCTCCAGCACCATGTCTGCCTGCACACTGCCATGTCCCATCATGGTGATAATGGATTGAACATCTGAACTGTAAGCCATCCCAATTAAATGTTTTATTTATAAGAATTGCCATGGCCATGGTGTCTTTTCACATCAATAGAGACCCTAACTAAGATAGCATTAGATGTAATGCTTATGTAAGATGTGAGGATAGGAGATCCATCTTTACTCTGTACTCAAATAAGTAGCATATCAACATCAACCAGCTGTTGACTATTCCATCATTTCTCAAACTGATTTGAAAAGCACTGTTTCTTAGTCTGTTTTGTAATGCTGTAAGAGAGTACCTGAGACTGGGTTCTTTATAGACTAGAAAAAGATTTCACAATTCTAGAAGCTGGGAAGGAAAAGACCAAGGTTCATTTCTGCTGTACCATCACATGGTAGAAAGAGGGAGGGCAGAGCATGAGAGTGACCCCTACAAACAGCCGTGGGATGGTCAATTTTGATTAACAACTTAGCCAGATCAAGGTTAATCTAGGAGACAGATTTCTGGGCTCATCTGTGAGGGAGTTTCTAGAATGGGTTGATGGGGTCTGGAAAGACTGCTCAGGGGCTAAGCGTGTTTACAGTTCTTCTAATTGGCCTGAGGTTGAGTCCTAGCACCCATCCAGGCTGCTCACAACCACCTGTAACTTCAGCTCCAGGGGAATCCAATACTCTCTTCTGGCCTCTAGGGGCACCCACACAGACGTAGTATACAGACAGATACATACATGAATAATAATAATAAAAAAAAAAACCACCAAACCATTATTGATTGGGTTAACCAGGCTGGGTACCCAGACCGAATAAAAAGAAAAACTCAAGTGAGGGGCTGGAGAGAGGGCTTAGATTAAGAGTACTCGCCGTGCCGGGTGGTGGTGGTACACACCTTTAATCCCAGCACTTGGGAGGCAGAGCCAGGCAGATCTCTGTGAGTTCCAAGCCAGCCTGGGCTACAGAGTGAGTTCCAGGAAAGGCACAAAGCTACACAGAGAAACCCTGTCTCAAAAAACAAAAAAAAAGTACTCACTGCTCTTGCAGAGGACCCAGGTTTAGTTCCCAGTATCACATGGTGGCTCACAACAGACTATAACTCCAGTTCCAGAAGATCTGATGGGCTTCTGGCCTCTGTGAGCACCTCTGTCTACACATACACACACACACACACACACACAAACACACACACCTGCAAGCAAAATACTCACGCATAAAATATAAAAATACACATCATTTTAAGTGAGCTAAGCACCTCTTTAAGAGTGCATTCATCTCTCTGCTTCCTGACTACGGCCGCAATGTGACTGACTGGCGGTCTGCCACCGTGCCTTCCCCATGACGATGACCCCTTGAACTGTGAGCCAAAATAACCTTGTCCTGTATTTGCCACAGCCAGAAGACAAATAACTAACACAGGCCCCTTTTTATGATGCCACGGACTTATTCATGACCGTGACTGTCTTGTGAGCTAAACTCCAGTTAAGGTGCTCCCAATGCTGTCACAGCAGGGATTGTGTTTCCAGTACATAAATTCTGGGAGACACATTCAAACCTCAGCACCATGTAAATTAAGTTCTGCAGGCTATAAAAAATATGTGCTTTGTATCTTAAGGCATGAGATTTAATGGTGATGCCACAGAACCGCAAACATTAGGATCAACTTGATGGCCAGCATCAGGCGTCAATACCGGCGTTCCCTGCTTACTGTGGTTATCTGTATAGAGGTTAAAAAAAAAAGTTTGTGTATGTGACTAATTATTCTGATGCTAAGACAACTGCTAATGATGCGTGTCAACGAATCTCAGAAACTGACATACCTTTCAAATAATGAGTCCCATAATAAGAGAATTATTAAGAATTTGAAGAGATCATTTAAATGTTCAGCTATCTATTATGTCTCACTTAGGACCTTGTCTATGTTTGGTGGTGTTTAAGTAGTCCAGGGTTTGGTGGGTTCCCAGAATGAGTGGGTACCCAGGATGAGTACCCAGGAGCATTGAGATTGCATTGTGTTTGGAGTTTCCCTGTTGGCTTGCAGCTGACACCACGGTGGCCTTGTGTACACTGCTTTCGTCTCCTCCTCTGTCCATCGGTTGCTCTTCATTCCATCTCGCCACCCCTGCTCATGCCTCAGAAACATCTGACATCATACAGTGATGTCACACAAGTGTGCAGATACTGGACTGGCTATGGAAGGGAGGAAGGTTCAAATGATGGCTGCTATGACATGGGCACCAGCTACATTGGCCCCAAAGATAGATGAACAGTATAGCAGGAAAAAAGATGAGTCAATGTTAGAGGCTTCTTCTCTCCCCTTTCCTCTTGCTAGTTGTCCCCAGTTGTCCCTACTTGTGCCCAGCTTTGTTAGTATCTTGAGGGAAAACTCACCCTAGTAACATAAAACTAGATGGACACCTGAGCTGAGCAGACACTGCGCTGTAGGAGCAGTCGGGAGAGTGCCATGCAGGGGAGGGTGGCTGCCAACCTGGGCCAGGGATCTCCTCGCCTGCCGCCCGCCGCAGGATGCTAGGCTCCTGCCATTCAGCAGCCATCTCTCTCACTATGTGAGAGGACCTTCCCCCAGAAACCTCCACTACTGGAGCTGAAACCCCCTGTTCTCATGTCAAACTCTTCCTACACAGCCCCCTGTAGGAACCAGGAGACAACGCTTCCCCGTGTGGGGAGGAAGAGGTGTGTCCGATCTCACCATAGGCAAACATGTGTGGGGTTTTTGTTTGTGTGTGTTGTGTGTTTGTTTCTTCCACTTTGTTCTTTACACCTGGCAAAGTCCAGGTGCCACATCTTATTATCTGTGCTTGTTTCGATGTAAAAATTGCTTTAATTTCATGCCTAGCCTCCCCTTCTCCCCACTAGGTCCCAAGTAAAAGCCAGCCATTAGTTTGTGCTTCCGGTACGTACTACAATGTCTTCAACTCATGTTCGCTCATGGTTTATCTGCAGATCAGACTATACACTGCAGGAAGTCGGCAGCCATACCCGTCAGCCTCCCCATCCTGGGTGCCTGGGTCAGCACTTAGCCCAGGCTGTTGCTTCAAGCCCTCCTGCTTAGAACCCCCCTTAGAAATAAGGCAATAAGGTTGTTGTGGGAACTTCAATCCTTATGTAGATCAGGTGACTGTGTCCCTTCCCCAGGCAGAAGGAGCCCAATCTCACAATGAGGTTATTGTTCATGGAGGGTCCAGGTGAGGGGCACACTCCACCACCGCTGGGGCTCAGTCCAATTGAACCTTGACGCCCCTTCCCAGGGACAGCAGGACAATGACATCACTGCAGAGTGCACACAAAGGACCCACTATTCTCCCGAGTTCTCCAAGGAGAATTACTTTTTAAGCTCATTCCTGCTGTGTGAGGTGTATAATGTCATTACTCGGGCTCTTCTAGATTCAGTTCAAGGGCATCGATGATTTGTAGTGACTCTCTCAAGTCACAGAGGGAGCTGAAGCCTGTTTTGCTGAGGGTAAGGGAACAACTCAATTTGGAAGAGCTGATTTCCCAGGTAATTGAAGGTTATATTGACCTCCCTCCCCCCACCCACCTGCCCCGTGGGGCTAGTTTCTGCATTGCTTACACAGATTCTCAGTGACAACCCTTATCCTTACCATTGTTAATATCCACAGAGCTCTGAGAGTTATTTGTTTTTAAAAGGTGCTGATTTCTCAAAACAGCAAAGGGCTGTCTTCACATTTCATGTGAAGACCGTGATCCAATGAATTTTGGTCTGCACAACTTGAAGACAAGGGTATGACATGTAAACTCTTGAGTGGTTATTATCATACTTGTTTACATGAATTGAGGTTTATATGTGTCAGATACTAGGCTGAATCGTTTGCATAAATTCGCTCCTTTCATCTTTACAGCAAACATCTGAGGAAAGAATTGTTTTAAATTTGTTTTGGTGGTTGTTTGGTGCGTGTGCCTCTGTGGGTGTGGGTGTGGGTGTGGGTGTAGTGCAGGCATGTGAGTATGTGAGGGTTTGCATCCATGCATGCATGTGCAGAGGCCAGAGCATCCTGTGGTCCAGGCTCTTATAACTGGCCATGGACAAGCAATGGCTGTCAGTAAACTGTGGTTGCTACAAAAACAAGCTCTGGTAGCTTGTGTTGCTCAATTCAGGGCCTACCACTGCTGTGGAATAATCCTCTTGTACATTGTAAAGATTTGTCACTCAAATTGGTTTAATAAAACATTGATTGGTCAGTAGCCAGGCAGGAAGTATAGGTGGGGTGACCAAACTAAGGATAATGGGAACGAGAAGGGCAGAGTCAGGAGTCCCCAGCCAGATGCAGAGGGAGCAGGAGAAGACTGTGCCATGCTAATAAAGGTACTGCCATGTGCCAGAGAGTAAATAAGGAATGTGGGTTAACTTAAAATGTGTTAGCTAGTAACAAGCCTGAGCTATGACCGAGCATTTATAAGTCATATTAAACCTCTGAGTCAATTATTTGAGAAGCCACTGCCAGGTATCTGGGAACAGGCAGGTGGGAGAGAAATGCCCAATTACATACCACACTTGTTAGAATTAACAAATTCATCAAGATCCTTTGTGAGAAGCACATTTGTTGACTTTTGTTTTTAGGTGACTAAAATGTGTTGTTTAGGCTGGAGACATAGCTCAGTCTGTAAAGTGCTTGCCTTATAAGCGTGAGGGCCTGAGTCTGATCCCCAGAATCCACATAAAAAAATACTAGGTGTGGTATACATATTCAGTAATTCCACTGTTGGGGGGCAGACATAGACAGATCCCCCAGGCTTACTGGCCAGCCAGCCTAGACTATTTACTAGCTCCAGGCTAAGTTCCTGTCTAATGAGAGAGAGAGAGAGAGAGAGAGAGAGAGAGAGAGAGAGAGAGAGAGAGAGAGATGAGTCAGTGGTTAAGAACACTGGCTGGTCTTCTGGAGAACTTGGATAGGATTCCCAGCACCCATACAGCAGCTCAACTCCAGTTCTAGGGGCTTGATGCCCTCTTCTGGCATCCTTTGGTATTGCATGCATGTGGTACACAGACACGTAGGCAAAATACTCAGACACATAAAATAAAAATAAACGTTAGAAACAAAAGATAGGTGGCAGCTAAGGAATGACACTGAGGTTGTTCTCTGGCCTCCATGCGCATGTGTGGGTGCACTTGCAACTGTACACATATGTGCACCCCACCCCACCTCATACAGGCAATGTGTTATTCTCTTGAAAATGTAAGTGTTACCTCTTCCATCAACCCCGTTAAAATCTGCCGTGGTCTGAATGTTTGTGTCCTACCCAAACGCCTATGTTGACATTCAAAATGAGAGGAGGAAGAGATGGGGCTTTGGAAGGCAATTAAATCCTAAAGTCTTTTCAGATTGCATCAGTGGCCACTCTTCTCTTCCCTTCCACAGTGTGAAGACACTGTGAGGGAACAGTCATTGATGAGTATGGGAGTGGGTCTCACCAGACACTGACTGTAGCAGAACTTTCACCTTGGACTTCTTGCCTTCAAAACTGTGAGACAAACATTTCTATTATTAGCTGTTTAGATTGTGGTATTTTGTTATGGCAGATGGACTGAGGCAACATCTAAGAAATAAACTTTTCATACAGGAGTTCAGCCCATTTCTGAATTCCAGCATAATCCAAATGTTTGAGCAGGCATCGAACAAAAAGCTGTGGCTAGCAGTGCTCTTGGGGACCGAGCTAACATGCGGTCACAGTTCCTGATCAGGTTTTTCCTCTGATAACAGCTGCCCCAGGGGTTCCCTCAGCCATTTCACTGGTTGGAGTTTTGTGGATGTTTCCTGCACCATTCATGGAGAACTCACTCTGTAGGCCTGTATTCAAACAGAGACTCACCTGGTGTGACCTTACTCCACAGCCACTGGTTTTCTCAGCTCAAGCTGGCCCACAACTGTGTCCACTCTGAAATTACCTTAAATTCTCATCTTTTCAGTGTAAGAGAGATGGGTGGGCATTAAGTGCTCAGCATTAAGAGCTCTTACTGCCCTTGCAGAGGACCTGAGTTCCTTCCCAGCACCCACATCTGGCAGTTCACAACAGTCTGTAACTCTAAGTCCAGGGGACCTGATGCCCTCTTCTGGCCTCTGTGTGCAACTGCACTCACATATGCACATATCCATGCATAGATACACAGATATATACATGATTTAAAATAAAATCTTAAAATAAAAAGAGGAATGGATGGTGCACTGGCCAGTGGAGTATCCACCCCACATTGTACTTCCCAAAGTGGTGTGGGCAGACTACAGAACTAAAAACAGCTGGCATAAGTTGTCTACTTGGGGTCAGGTGCTGTGCTGGGCACTCTAGTGCATTATCTCTTTCTCACTGTTTTTCTTAGTCTTATTTCTTAGAAGAAGGAAGTGAGGCTTGAAGCAGGCAACAAAATCCCACACCCAGCTACGCAGCTGCACACAGATCTGAGTGGTTTGTGGTCCGCCTGGCTTCACAATCTGAGCTCTAGAGGTCCATTGCACTGCTTCCCAATGGATCCCTGGAAGCTAAAGCCTAGAAAAGTCCAGGAAGTTTCCATGGAAAAAGCAGAAGTCGAGCTGGACACTGAGAATTCCATGGAGGAGGAGGGAGGGGAGGAAACCACACCGAGCTGGCCCCACGCTTCTGCTCTCTCCATAGCGCAGGAGAAAAGGTGAAGTAGACCGTTTTTGTGGGTGCACTGCTAATTAATTTAAATTCATCCCCTGTCCTGCCATTTGAGCTTAATCTTATTATAGCACATCTCTCTGTATTTCTTTTGTTTGTGCAGATTTTACAGGCAGGGATTTTTCAAGTCAATCAAAGTGCATCTGTGCTAAGAGAAGTTATTTTTGTGTGTATTAAAACAACCGGTTCAACTCCGTGCTCTCTAAACCAACAAGTAAAATCAATTTAATTCCCGTCACAAAGGTAAAGAGTGATGCGCTATGGGAAGGAAAGCCTGTATACATAACTGCCTCTCTCTTATTTCCAGCACATGGTACGGTGTCCAGAAGAGTGAATTTACAGTGTTTGGAGAATAGCTGAGGACAGCATATCCAGCCTGAGCTTGGCTCAGGGACAGCACCCCTGACTTATGGCTTGTCCTGCATGGTAAGTCTGCAAGCATTTCCATAACCCAGAGCTAATGGCCAGAGAAAGAAGTCTGATGTGGAATATTCCACATCTGACATCAGGGCATACCATCTCTCTTATTCTGCTTGGCACCACCTCGCTATGAAAGTCCCTCTTATAAAACACTATTTCTGAACTTTGTTCCTGAGCTGTTGAGTTCGCTCCAGCTTCGTGAATCTGTGTCCTTGTCTGTAAGTCATTTTCCTCATTCCCATTTTCAATCCTCTTGTCTTCTTTTTTTTCTTTCTGAAAGTAATTTTCCCAAAGACATCTTTCAGTCCATGTAAGAGGGAAATGACTTCATTTTTCTTTAGCATCTCCAAAAGAACCTTTTCTATTTCAAGAAAGCTGAGATCAAGTGATTTCTCCTCTGTACATCTGGCAACCCATCCTGCCTGCCCTCTTCAGAAGAGGCATCATTGTCAACAGCCATGCAGTTTGTGTGGACCCAGCCTAGCTTTGCTCTAGTACCAACTGGTCCAGACCCTGAGGTCACAGATCAGTGGCATGCAAGAGTCAGCACAGAGCACGGAGTTGTCATTGGTTGATGTGAAAAAATACGATGTCCTGTAGCACGGGACAGGAAGCAGACAGGCCTGTTGTATCCAGTCCTCTGATCACGTGAGAGCAAGCCTTGCAGTGCAGCTAGCATTGGTACAGAATAGAGACAGAGTGAAAACAATTCCTGACACTGTCACAGCTGTCTCTGTAGGGCATGGTGTCTCGGGTCTCCGTGTTACCCAATAAAGTTGCAAACCAGGCAAGCGAATCACCTCCATCTTGATGTATTAACAAGGCAGGCTATGCTACTGGAACTATAGGTCATGCCTTTCACAAACTTGCTTTTGCATAGTAATATGAAGCAAGTCTATGGCTCTGTTGGGTTTGTAGAAACCTAAGTTTTGAATATCAAGCGTGGTGGCACAGGCCTGTAATCCTGGGACTCGGGAGACTGAAGTAGGAGGATCATGAGTTTGAAGTCATCTTGGGCCACACAGCAAGATCCTGCCCCTAAAGCTTTTCACCCTCCTCAAGATGACAGGGAGCAAAGGGAATGAGGTACACCCTTGCTTCTTAAAAACTTTGGTCTGGAAATCACAGAAATCAAATCCACCCTCTCCGAGTTAAAAAACGGTCACATGGTCACATTAGCATAAAGGAGCCCAGAAAAAAAAAAAATGAACGAATTTTTGGTAACTCTTAGCCACAGATAAGATGCTGGCAAAGAGAAGTAACATAGCATAGGGCCCTGCTAACAGAGAGGGCACATGGCGTTAGCTCCAGTCCCTGCCCCTGGGTGCCTAACTTGCACCCCCTCTGTCCCGGACTCTTCCCCTTCTCCTGCCTCCTCCCACCTCTGGCACATTGAGCACATTCCCAGCAAGCAAGCTCATTCCAGCAGGCACCAGGGAGCAATAAAGATTTCACTAGAGATGTCATGTGATGGCAGAAATGTAAGCGCATCTTCCACGACATCTGTTCCTTCTGCCAAAGCTCTTCCCCTGTGCCAGCGACTGCACCTCACCTGTCACTCTTCTCTGGCCAAGCGCTTCCCTTCCAACACCAACAGCTCCTGAAAGTTTCATTGCCCTTAGCCTTCTGCCCACTCTGCAAAACAGAAACCTGGTAGTAAACCCCAAACCAATGACACATTTTCCCCTTTTCAACACAGCCCTTAAGAAACTTAGAAAATTATTCACTGAACAAGAAAGGTCTCTTCTTGGGACAGGGTTGGGTCTGGAATTTGCTACTAAGACATTTTTTTGCCAGAAAAATTTATTTAAGTAGAAGAAAGACCAGAAGGGTGTCCTGAAGTATTAAGTATTTATCTCTAAGGAATCAGATTAAAAGATCTTTTTTACTTTTTAGTTTTGTATTTTTCTAGGATTTAATTTTTGCTCTATATATTTCAAATGTTCTGTAAAATACTCGATGTATTTCTTTAATAGTCTAAAATATATACAGTAAAGATTTTTACCCTTTCTCCATCACCATTGATCATTACAGAAATGCAAATCAAAGCCATAGTCACATAGTAATTCAAGCTCATTAGGAGGGCTATAATTTAAAACACACACACACATCACATCACATCACACACACACACACACACACACACACACACACACACACACACACCAGAAAACAAGAATCATTATTGACCATATCTGTCCATTTTCTGTCGCCATAACAAAAATAACTGAGGTTGGATATTTTATAAAGAAAACAGACATATTTAATTCTGAATTTGGGAGGCTGAAGTCCCAGGCCAGGTGGACTATTTGTTCAGCCTCTGGTACAGTGTTGGGGAATACTATTTTAAGGTGTGTTACTTTCGTTCATGTTGCATTTGTTTAACTCTCTGAAGCTGTGTTACTGTGCCTGTCTAAAACACCTGATGGTCTAATAAAGAGCTGAATGGCCAATAGCAAGGCAGGAGAAAGGGTAGGCAGGGCTGGCAGGCAGAGAGAATAAATAGAAGGAGAAACTGGGAGAAGAGAGATCTAGGAGCAAGAGAAGGAGGAGAAAATCAGGGGCCAGTCACCCAGCTCCACAACCAACAACAGAGTAAGAAAGAAAAGTATACAAAAATAGAGAAAGGTAAAAGCCCAGAGACAAAAGACAGATGGGTTAATTTAAAGCTAGCAAGAAACAAGCCAAGCTAAGGCTGGACATTCATAATTAAGAATAAGCCTGTGTGTGTAATTTATTTGGGAGCTGGGTGGCAGGCCCCCAAAGAGACAAAGAGTAAGAAAACAACCAACAACATTTTGGACAATAACAGTACAGGAACCATGGTCATTGGTTTTATGGTGACAGGTCATGCACAAGGGAGAGACCATGTGCCAAGATAGGAAGTCAGAGACTGGGGGTGGGGGTGGGGGGTCAGTTCTGCTCATTATTTTTTATAACCACCTCTCATAAGAAGTAACCAGGACCCAAGGAGAACTACTGTAATCTCTCTGAGAGCAATGCTTATTGACCTCCGCAGCTCCACCCCCCAAGGTCTCCACCACTCTCAATGTCATCACAGTGAGAAGCCAGCTTCGCACATGAACCATTGATACCTACACCCGAGCTTTATCTAAGCTTAAGGCTGAGGATGTGGAAAGAAGGACACCTTTGCCTTCCTGGTCAAGTGCTGCCTCCATGGAAATAATACAGAGAGTTCCACAAAAAACAAACATGGAATTGCCATATGACCTTGTAGTTCTTTGCACATGCCCCCAAAGAGTTAGGAATTTGAACCGATGTTTGCACACCTATGATCATTGGCAGCATTATTCCATGACCAGCTCGTGGGAGCAACTCGAGATATTTGTTTAGAGATGAATGCATAAGCCACAGATAGCATAGGCAAAGGGACTATCTTGTAGCCTTGATCAAGAAGGAGGCTTTGGAACTTGCTGGGTCTGTGGATGAGCCTTAAAAGCATTATGCTAAGTGAAACAAGTGGGTTACAAAAGTACAAATAATGTGTGGTTACACTTACCTGAGCTCCCCAGAGAACTGACATTTAGAGAGACATAGTTAACAGTACAGCAGTTACCAAAGGCTGGGAGATGAGAAAGATGGGAGCTATTGTTTGATGAGCATAGAGTTGTGGGGTGATGAAAAAGTTCTGGAAACAGGCGACATCACAGCTACACAGCCATGCGAAGGTGTCATACCATGAGCTGTGCGCTTAAAAATGTGTAATTTTATGCTAAGTATATTATATTACATTGATTATTTATTTAATTAATTAAGTTTTTGGTTTTCTGAGACAAGGTTTCTTTGTATAGCCCTAGCTATCCTGGAACTCGCTCTGTAGACCAGGCTGGTCTCAAACTCAGAGCTCCTTACCTGCCTATGTCTCCTGAGTGCTGGGATTAAAGATGTATGCCACTGTGCCCAGTGGGTTTTTTGTTGTTGTTTTTGTTTTTAGGGTTTTTTGGTTGGTTTGTTTTTGTTTTAATTTTAGAAAATGCATCTTCCCATAGGCAGCTTTACCTCAGATTTTGGCTAGGTAGCTCATGACATCTAGAAACCATATATTTGGGGGACATGGTCAAAGGATGTTATCAACTTGCATGAACATGTTCTTATAAAATTCAGTACTATGTTCAATGAATATAAGCCAAACAATAATAATAATGATAGTAGTAAGGCTGGAGAGATGGCTCTGCGGCTCCGAGAACTGCCTGCTCTTCCAGAGGACCTGTGTTGGATTTCCAGCACCCACACAGAGGCTCACAACAGTTTCAAGGGATCCAATGCCCTCTTCTGTGCTCCCCGGGAAACTAGGCACACAAGTGGTACACAGACATGCGTGCAGTCAAAACACCCATACACATAAAAAATGAAATTAAAATTAAAAACAAGTTATAAAAAAAACAGATATAATTTAGTCACTCCATCTGCTCATTATTCATTTTTAAACTGAATTTGTAAATGACATTAAGAACATTCCACCTGTATTTATACAAGGCTTAGGGAGTTAATAGATATGGCTCATTTTCTTTGGGGATTTCCTATGCAACGAGTAAAAAGAAACTAATTACAGTGCACAGTGAGATGAAACAATGTAGCAAGTACAGAGGAACCAGCAGGGTCTGCTTACCTGGGTTTTGAAGAGGACTCTTTGATGTACATTTAAGCTAAACCTTGGAAAAATGACAGTGAACCCAGAGCTGCATTAAAAAGCAGGGGTGAAGAGAGATGGAGGGGAGGGTGCTGGGAGGAGAGCAAGCCAAAAAAGCCACCAGTCCCACCCCATGAAGCCCCCAGCTAATTACAGGACATCACAGGACAGTGGTCACGCTAGATAAGGACAGGAAAGCAATGTCAGACCATGATGGGATGGTGTTGTCTTTACTAGGAGGATGACACAGAAATGGGGCTGAACTCAGAAAGCCATGCCAAAGCCAACAGTGCGTCAGAGCCAGGGTTAAGACTTTGGCTGGCTCAATGGTGTGATTCTAGATAAAAGCGGAGCACACCGGGGCTTTCTGTGCAAGCCAGGCACTGACCTGTGCCTGTCAGTGTCTGATCATGTGCAGCTATTAGGTTAGAAAAAGAGCCGAAGCCATTTTCAATAAATAGGAACACTTTTGCAATGTTTCTTGTCAGCGTCTTGGACTCAGCCAATCTGCGGTACGTTCATTTCTTACCCCAAGACACACACAGTAGATTTGTTTCTGGTGGGTGCCATGAGACTAGTGCACAGCTGTGCAACCATCGCTGTGGCCCAGGTAGGGAGGAGAATAGAGTGTGCTGGGAAACTGGAAATCCGTGTCAGTCATTCTGTGTTGTAGGAACAGGGGAGAGATCATGAAAAGGAGTCAGAGGTTGTGTAAGTCCATGCCTTGACCCTCATGAGCCATCTTGTTGTCAACCAGAATGAGTCGCTCTTGTCCTTTGGTGTCTCTGTTCTTTGAGGCCCCCATCATGTCCTGCTTCCTGCTTTCTCTTGAGTTCTTCTGCCCTAGGACCCTGAGACTCCTCTCCACATCTGCAGCCTCCCTGAAAGAACCTACATCCCGACTCTGAAAACCACAGCATCTAAGATCCATAGGCTTTCACAGTTGTCCTTCATCTGTCCTCAGCTGGGACATGAAGGAGGGGAACATCCCCAGGCTTTTGTGGAAAACCCCACAACTCATCCCTCTTGAGCTCCAAGTTCCCAGGATCCAGCCACCTTTAGTGAGTCAGGCCCTGATATGATCTCACTCACAAGGTAGTAACTCCTGCCCTCTCCTTGGAAGACTCCTCAATTCCCCCAGGTAGGCTAGAGTCACAAAGAACTGGAAATCCCCTGCCTGGGGTCAGGGCTCCAAGGTCTTAAAATACAAATCCCTGGTTCCTTTTCCTGGAAAGAAAGGGAGGGAATTACCTGTCCTTCATTTCTCCTCCTCCCTTGGAGTAGGAAAACAGAAGCCCCAGCCATTTCTCAATATCTCACCTCCTTGTATGCAGAGAGTCTCACTTCCTGCTATCTGTGGACATATCAGCTGGCATCCTCGGTCTTGCACCATCAAGTCTGCCGGAGCCACTGATCCCAGCACCTGTTAATCTACTCCTAGATCTTTCCTGGGCCTCTACCTGTAGCTTATGGGCACTCGGGCCTGAGAAACAACTGCCGCTGCTGGATGGCTCCTCCCACTCCTTCCTACCTACTCCTGGTGTTCTCTCCCCAGCCGCCCACAGCGCCTGATCTGCTTGTGGAGCAGACACAGCAACACAGAATGCAAACGGCTGAAGGTTAGAAATCTGAGCTATATGTCTGAACCCTCTTTCCTCTCATGGTTCTAAAACTGCTTCGGAACTAGGGTCCAGGCGTGTGAAGAAGCCAGCTGTCCCCAGACCCAGGCCAAGAAATCCTAGGATCTAGTGACCTGCACTCAGCTATATGGCCAAAGTGTTTCACTTCTATGCTTCAGAAGCGACTGGGTAGCTCCGTTGCTGGTCATGAAGGAAGCCCCCCCCCCCAAGTTGGCTTTTCCCAGAGATGGTGGGGTCATTGACCCTATCTCCCTCTGATCACCTCATGGGTCTTTCTTGGCTCCCTGTGATGCATAGCTCTGGTACTCGTAACTGGGACACGCCTACTTCATTTCCTTACAAGTATATACAGTTATTTAAGGGGGCTCCCCACCTCAGATTCTCTATATTGTATTATCTATCCTGGTAGAGCACCTGCTGAAGGCAAAGCCAAATTCTCTCTGAAGCCCAAACTTGGTCCAAGTTCTTCACAGAAAATTCTCAGCCAGGCTTGGTGGCGTGTACTTGTATTCTTAGCTACTCAGGAGGCTGAGACCGGAGGACAGCAAATCTAAGGCTAGCCTGGGTAACTTAGCAAGACCTCTGTTTTAACATAGAAATTTATAATTGATTTTAAAACGTTATTTATTATTATTTGGGGGGAGGATATGTGCACATGCACATGCTGGTATGTGCATGCTACCCTGTGCATCTGGAGGTTCAAGGACACCTTTGGAGAGTTGATTCTCTCCTTCCATTTAGGATCTAAGAATGGAACTCAGCTCGCCAGGCTTAAATGACTGGTGCTTTGACCCACTGAACCATCTCCCCAACCTTAAAACAAATTTGTTCAAGGGTCTGGCATAACTCATTGAGACAGAACTTTCCCAGCATGCACTGGGTCAATACCTACTAAATTGCATACACAGAAGATTCTCTAACATCGGGGTCTCTTTTTCCAGCCCAGCCCTATGGACTCAGGCTGAGCCTCACTCTAGTCTTATACCTGCTGCCTGGGATGTTCGGTGATGGTTTTAATACCTCTTCTGCATGCCAGCTTCTGCCCTCCTCACCCACCTATCCCCAGTCTAGAAGCCATATCCGTCCACCTTCTCCTGGTCGTAGCCCCAAGTTGGAGGGCACTTCCACGCTGCTGCCGTTCCTGCGCATGCTTAGAGCGTCTGCGGCTCTGATTTATGTTTTCCAGATTTGTCGCCTCACCCGCATAACCAGGCCGGCAGATATTTTAAGCGCGTGAATCAGGGTGTCTGGCATGGCTTCCTCTACTGCAGAGCTCCGGCTGCAGGCATAATGAAGTTGGGAGGGGGAACTGTTCAACTTATCAGGGAGGAGCTTTGTGTCAGTAAGTAGTCTGCCTGGTAACAGCACCGGGAAAGATAGGAGCTGGTACCAGGGTCAAAACCTGCATCCTCCGCCTCCAGATCAGCGTCTCCTGCATGGTTTTCCACCGCTGGGGGTTGTCTACACTCCTTTTTTAAAAAGGAAGATGAATTTCATCTATGCATGCCCCAAATGATGTCCCCTGACATGCCATGAGACAGGGAGACGTGATGAGCAACGGTATCACCAGGCTGTGGACATCCATAGAACAGTTATGAATGAATCGTAAGAAGGAGATGTCTGCGCTAAAATGAGTGGCTGGAAAAGAATCCGCACAAGGCAGCACTAACTGACCTCTATGGCCGTGTGGGCGTCTTGTTTGCAGAGTGGGGCTGGAGACGAGGGAGGGAGGCTGGCATTCCTTTTTGTTCTGTCTCCTGAGCAAACACTGAAGAAAGAGTCCTGTCTAGTTCCTGCAGAATGAGGAACAGAGCCGACCAAGGTCTGGCGTGGACTTCCCAACACTTGGGGCGACTTCAAGACATCTCAATGTGTAGGACGGTGACTGACAGAGTCGAAGCTGAACCTGGGTGTGTGGAATAGGACCTGGCCCTTGCTCTGTTGCTACGTGATGTATCCTGAAATTGTGTCTCCTTTCCTCTCCTCAGCATCCTCTCTACCATCTGGAGAATGAGCCAGTGATCCCACGGAAGTCTTCCCGGGTCTGGCATTCTAGGATTCCAAAGTCAAAGATAGTTTTACCATCCTAAGAAAGCAAAATGTTTAAAACGTTCCTATAAACGTTTATATGTCAGATACCTGAATCCTAAGATTCTCCCTTCGCATCTCAGTATGCACACAAGTCTTCAGGCTTCAGCATCCCCAAGCATACATCGGCCGTGGTATCTGGGATACATTCGCATTTTTAACTTAAGTGTAATTCTCTTTGGTTTCATGCCACAGGAAGTTCAAGCCTGAGTCAATTAAGGAGTTTTATGAAATGAGTTTTTAAAAAGGAAAGACAATGCATTGCATATGTTAGCCCATTGTACTTTACATTGTTAGCCAGTAAGACACATTGGGGGCGACGTGTGCTCCGGTCCAAGAATCTGTTAGCAATCCACAGAGTCGAATATTTTACTGTCTTATTTGGAAGAATGGAATTTAGAAGCTGGCAGAGGCTTGGGAGGTAGGCAGGCATGGCCTGTAAAACCAGGGCGAGGAGACTTTGGGTTCATTCTTACATACCACTCAGCTCCTCCTAATGGAGTCTTCATGGTGTGGGACTGAAAAACCAAGCAGGAAAAAAAAAGCCATCTCTTAAACTTGGTGATGAGAAGGTGGTCAGCAACATGAAACTGAATGGGATTCAATAGGCTCCTCTTCCCATTGAAAGCTTCCAGAGCAGCAGCGAGAATTCCTGCATGTCAGAGAAGGGGCGGAGACAACTGTGTGGATGACAGGCAGAAGAGGAGACATCCCAGGTAACAGCTGCAGCTGGCTTTTTCTGTAAAACCCACACCGCAGACAAGCAGTCCTCCCTGGGAACAGAATGGGAGACTACTCAGAACTCAACGGGAAGGAATGAACGCTGAGCCACTATAAACAGAGAAAAGAGACTCGGTAACCGGCCCAAACCTCAGCTCTGGGTAGACAGGCTTCCGGGCAGTGGGGCCTCTAAGAGAAACTCAAACGAAAACACGAGAACAAAGATCCTAAGATGACCCTGAGTTTGAGGAGTGGAGATGGTACCAAGCTCTAAAATGGGAAGGCGTTGATCAACGGGAAATGTTCCTCATGGGCTCCTGTTGAAATCTTGGTCCCTAGCTGGTGTCACTGTTTTGAGAAGCGCTGGAAACTTGAAGGAGTGGAACCTAGGTGGAGGAAGTAGATGGCAGGGAAGGAGGACATGAAGAGCAGACCCGCCCATCCCTTTCTCCCCTCCTCTTCCTCACTGCCATGACGTGAGTAGCTTCCCTCAGTCATGACGTTTCTCTGTTGTAGTAGATCTAAAGACAATGGAGATGAAACCCTTTTACCTGTGCCAAAGCTGTAAAGGGTACTCACGGCCAATCCTGAGGAAAAGATGGAGAATTTAGTTGAAAACTAGGAGAAGTAGGTGTTGGAGGTCAAGGCTCCAGACTCAAAACAGTGACTCTGAAATGTCTAGAGCTTTTTTTTATTTATGGAACTGTGACTGGGTGACCATTTAAAGGAACCACATAGCAGTTTTGGCACAGCCAACAGAATAGGAGAATACAGAATGATCAGGACAGAATTATTCTCTTTGGTCAATGTCATTAGATATTAACACTGAGAAGAAGGGCAATCAGTGTCTCCTGTGCTTGCAAGCCATTAAAGATGCAGCAGAAAGGAGTTAGAACCATCCAAATATACTACCAAAAATTACAGGAATACTTATTGTCTCACAAAACAGGTGGAGACAGACAGGCAGTGGTCCTTATACCAGGGACCAATGCTGAGAACAGCTCCCAGGTTCTCCCTCTTACTGCTTCCCACCCTTCCAGTGATGTTCACTTGGAATGACTCTCCTCAAGTCATCTTAGGCATCAATGCAGGCAATGATATTTAACACGGGGAAAACAGAAGATCCTCACTCACATACTTCCTTAGGAGCAAGAAATTCCTTCCCAGGAGCATCTCCCTCAACTTCCCCTCACATCTTTTCAGTCAGAATTGCATCATGGACTCCCAAGCCCAAAGCAATTGGTGATGGAGATGAGATCAGGAGACTAGGGGGAACTGGTAAAGCTTGGGTCTACAGGGCAAGGCCTTCCCCTGGGAAACAAGGACATCAGATACAGGTGAAAGGACTGGCTAGGCATTACTGGGAATGAACAAGGCTCCAAGCAGCACGTGGGTTGCTCTGGTTTGTGGCCACAGAGAAAGGAGGTGGAGACATCCTCTTCTCAGATGGCCCTTTGTGCTCTATTTTGGTGACAATTGTAACAGTGAATCACTATGGCCAGCAGAAAAGAAGTGATACACCCAGGACATCTTAAAGAGAGAGTTCTCAAGTCTCACTGCTCTGACTCAGCAAGGGGCCTCTTCTAGCATGCTAAACTGCCCTTTCCCAGTAGCTGAGGTGTTGTGCAGGTTCAATACTTTCCAGGAAATTAGATATGGCCATTTTGGTAGACATAGGCGCGAAGGGTTTCAGAATCAGATCTGGTTTGATGACCCAAATCTTTAGTTTTGAGACAAGAAAAATTGCTCTAGATCCACCTCCACCAAACTTATTTTGGCACGTGAGTTCCATCAAGGGAGGCAATATTCTGAGGGCTACCATAACAATAAGTGAGGCATTCTGTAAGTTCATGAAAAGTGGTGTTGCTCCCGGGGCTATGGGAAAAAGAAAAGGGAGTAACAGAAGCCCCTGTTTTCCCTTACTATTCTCACCTCCCCTTGACACAACCCAAGGGGAAGCCAAAGAAGGCGAGGAAGTGAGAGAGAGGTGCAGGGCCTGAGAGGGGAATTACCCACGATACTGCTTGGTGTCTGGGATGGACTAGATACCAATGGCTATTATTCTCATTGTTTTATTGTCCAAACCCTAAAGTCAAGTTCTGGAAAAATATCACAGAGACAAGAGGCAAACAGCATGCTCTAGAGCTCGTGTTGGGGACCACGACTCCTGGTCTTCCTGCCCCTCTGTCTTTCATCTTCCTGACAGTGTAAGTGCATTGTGGGTCCCCTCTTAGGCTCTCAGTCCAATGTGTCCTTCCACTCTAACTAAACTAACCTGCCATGTCCCAGACACTCAGCAAACAAATCTAACAGAAGCTGTGATGATGACGTAAAAGACATTGCCTTCCATTATGACATTGACAGAATACAGATCTTGAGTCATTTTCCCATGATGATGAGGCCAGCTAAGCAGTTATTGTACCAATCATCTCTTCCCTGGACTCACTAATGACTGCCATGTGATTGATGACAGGCTACTAGTCTATTCTAAACCCAAGAGCCAACTTCTGGGGTCCATGGAAGCTTTCCCTAAGTCAGAGATGAACCAGTAACATAAAGAATTAGAAACAGATCTGAGAAGTAGGGACCTTTGTGTATGAACCCGCTCCCTGCCTCTCCTCATCTCTCTCCATTTCTTCTCATTATTTCAGATATTAACCTTTTTCACTTTCTCCTTGCTGTAGAGCCATGATCTCTATGACCACCATCTATGGGCTTAGGTACACTGAATCAGCACACTGAACCAGCAACCCCAACCCCAGAAGGGTGGAGCCCCTTTCCTCATTCTGGAAGGAAAGCAGCTTAGCTTCTGAAGCAGGTCAGTGTGCCTCTGTTTGTTTTTGTTCTAACAAAGCTTGCCTAGAGATCCGAGTGTGGAGCTAGCCACTGGTTAACCATAGAAGCCAGGCAGTGGTGGCTCATGCCTTTAATCCCAGCACTTGGAATCTCATGCCTTTGATCCTAGTACTTGGGAGGCACACACCTTTAATCCCAGCACTGGGGAGGTGGAGACATGAAGTGATATGGCTGGGCGGAGAGAGGAGTATAAGGTGGGAGGAGACAGGAGCTCAGCCCCTTTTTCAGGCTGAGAAGTTTGGCAAGGTAAGAAGTGGCTGTGGCTTGTTCCTTTGTCTCTCTGATCTTTCAGCATTTACCCCAATATCTGACTCTGGGTTTTTATTATTAAGACCAATTAGAATTCGCACTACCCATCTCATTCCTCATTTACTCTTAATAGAAAAACTCTATATGTGGCCTCTTGTTTTGTTTAAGATGTGGAGTATTGGTTCCCAGCTGTATATGCCCCCAGATTACCCTCTTCCAGTGGCTTGATTCATCTTAGGTCTGTCAGATGTTGGCCAGTCTGTTAGGAAGGAACTACTCTATAAAATCCTCCCTGAGCTGGGTGTGGTGGCTCAAGCCTTTAATCTGTGCCCTAGGGAGGCAGAACTGGGGCAGTCTCTATAAGTTTGAAGCCAACCTAGTTTATATAGTGGGTTCCAGAACAGTCAGGGCTCCATAGAGAGACTCTGTATCAAAAACAAATCAAAACAAAATCATCCCTACTCTGTCTCTTGGTCAGTTGTTGAATGAGACAGAAGGAAAAAAATGTATTTGATTCCTGGTTTGATAAGATTTCTCATGCCCTCCTTTAAACATCTCAAGAACTAACTTGTCTAAAGAAAGGAGAATGTGGGAAGGAGACTGTTCTCTCCATAACAAGAAATGTGTCAGCAACTGCAAATGAATGTGGAAATTTCTAGACAGCGGCAAAGGGGAAGATTCAGTGCACATGGTTCTTTCTAAAAGTAAGGCTTGCTTTTTACTTAATGCTTCTGTAGAAGAACTTCTTGTCATCAGGAGCAGAGTTATTTACTTCAATTATCTTGGTGGGTTTCAGTTCTGCCTCCTCCTCTTCCTTTGAAAGAGAGAACATTTTTATTAAGAAGGAAACTCACATCTCTTTTTGTGGATTAGCCACTTTTCGTGGATTAGCTACTTGTGATGTCATTGAAGAAGGCGTTTGTCAACCGCCTCCTCCATAGGAGTGGGTGTAGGATCTTTGCTCAGATAACAGTACTGAGTTCCAGTTCACCTCAAGAGGGAATAGCCTGAGCATCATACACTTAGATAAGTGGTTCCAAGCCCAAGTCATGCGATCAAATCATCTGGGGATGGGTGCATGCCTTGGGCCCCGGCCTGGAGACCCAATTTAATTTGGTGTAGGGTAGGGCCCAGGCATTGGTGGGGTTTTAAAGTTCTCTAGTAATATTTACATGCATTGAGATCGAAATCTACTACTTAGAGTACTGAGAAGTTTGCCTCTGCCTAGTTTTATGGTCCTGTGGACTAGAAAATTTCCTTCTGAAATTCCAAAGGAGATTCTTCAGCTTGATTGGCTGTCTACAGCCAATGATGTGCAGCTCTGAAGGTGAAAGAAAATCTTAACACACACACACACACACACACACACACACACAAGCATGCGCACACACACTGTAAGTGATGTAGCTTTGTACACAAACGTCTGCTTCATCTCACACGCTCCAAAGCACTGTAGCAGCTCCTTTGTTCATCAAAATGCTTTCCCTGCCTTCCCCAGGATACAGGGAGCTTCAAGTTAGCAACAAATTGTGTGTTAGTTGTTGCAACAAATACTCAAAGAAAATGATTCAAAAGGAAAAGAAAGAAGAGAGTTTATTTTGTAAAAACGTTCAACATTGACTTACTCTATGATCTAGCAAGCAAAGAGCTACATATTTTTCAAAGTGAAGTGAAAAATGTATGTTTGTGCAGTGGCGTACAATGGTCTATAATAACTGTTTTTAATTGTTCCAAACTGGAAACCACCTAGATGTCCTTCAGTAGGCTCTCCACAGTGATAATCTGTGTGTCACCTGTCCAGTGGAATTACTCAACATGAAAAAGAAAGGAGCTATCAGTCACACAAAAAAAGAAATTTATGCATATTGTTAAATGAAAGAATCCAATCTAAGAAGCCTGCATAGTTTATGATTTGAGCTATATAACTTTCTGGAGAAGGCAAAATTATAGATAGTGTCTTACTTTTCTGCTGCAGTGAAAAAGCACCGTGGCCAAGGCAATTTATAAAAGAAAGCATTTAATTTGGGCCTCGTGGTTCCAGAGGATAGTAGAGTCCATGACCACCATGACAGGAAACATGGCGGCAGGCAGGCATGACTATGGAGCAGTAGCTGAGAGTTTGCATGTTGAGGCAACAACAACCGCAAGGCAGAGAAAGAGAGACACTGGGAATAGCATGGGTTTTTGAAACCTCAAAGCCCACCCTCCGTGACACACCTCCTCCAAAAAGACCACACCTCCTAGTCCTCCCCAAAACTGTTCTACAACTTCAAAACAAGCATTCAAATACGTTAGCCTATGGGGACCATTCTCCTTCAAACCACCACAGGCAGTGAGGAGACCATGGTTTGACACGGATCTTGGATGAGGAAAGATGACTAGGCAGAGCACAGAGGATCTTACAAGACTATTCTGTGTCGCACCCTAATGGTAGATACAAGATACCAAATATGTGTCAAACCTAACTGAGTATATAGAGTGGACCCTGAGGTTAAGTATGCATTCTCATCTATAAAAATAGATTCCCCCAAATGTTGATAACCAATATGCTTTCCTAGCTATGTTATAAGGCAAAACTGGGCCAAACAAATTTATAGATGGGTAGCCTCTGTAAGATGTTAGGTTTTCACTTCTTATGTCACTAACATTTGAAAGTAGGTACCAAATATCAAAGCTGTGCTGAGACATGGAGGGTGATCAGCTAGGTATTCTTACCCATGAGTGATTATTCTTGAGTACCAGGTGGCTCCTAAAATTCATGTCTCATGACTTATCAACCTCCTAGGCCACTACCAAAGGATTAAGCCCTGGATGATAACAGCCTACCATGTTGCTGTTCCAGACTAAAAGCGTGTTCGAGGGCTGGGGATAAGGGTCAGTTGGTGGAATTCTTGCACAGTATAATTGACCCCACCAGCACTGCTTAAAACTGGGGGTCATTGAACATGGCAGCAATCCCAGCATGCTGGAGGTAGAGGCAGAAAGCAAGAATTCAAGGTCAGCTTTGGCTACATGAAACCCTGTGTCAGATAGATATCTAGGTTGGTAAGTAGGTAAGTAGATAGACAGACACACAGATGGATGGGTGGATGAGTGGGTGGATGGATGGATGGATGGATGGATGGATGGATGGATGGATGGTTGGATGGTTGGAGAGATAGGGAGATAGAAAGATGGATGGAGAGAGAGAAAGAAATTCAGTCCCTGGCATTGCAATCATCATCATCATCATCATCATCATCACATGATTGATTGTATTTAGTATTCTTTATAAAGTTGTTGCTGTGTCTTATGTCAAGTGTATAAAGAACTTTCTTCATCCAAGATTACTTTTTAATCCTTCAATCTTTTTTAAAAAATTGACGTGTGTGTGTGTGTGTGTGTGTGTGTGTGTGTGTGTGCATTTGAACACTTATGTAAATGTGGGGGAATGCATGCATGTGCCATGACATACATGTGAAGGTCTGAGGATAGCTTGTGGGAGTCTGTTCTCTTTCCACCATGTAGATCCCAGGGATTGAACTCAAGTCTTTAGGCTTGACTACAGGCACCTTTACCCACTGAGCCATCTTGCTGGTCCTAACCCTCTCATCTTTTGGTTCCTATGATATATACATCAACACAGGATACCTGAAAGGCCACCAAGGGTGCTGTTTCTAGGGTGCTGGCAGTCATGGCCATGGGGCACTATGAAGCATCCTGGGTAACTCATAGAGACAGTAAAGACAGGTTCTTAATGGGATCACCCCAGAGTAGAGTCTTGAAGAATACGTAGGAATTAGCCTAATAACTAGAGAACTGAAACATAGTTCAGCTGGAGATTAGAGTTGAAGGAATGAAAGTGGGGAAGACATGATCAGAAGATCACGGTGGCCTGGAGTGCTTAGAAACGTGAACTTGACTTTGAAAATGAAGGAGGGCAATGGAGAATTCTAATAAGACCGAGGGGGTGCATGCTTAGGTTTATGCTTTAGAAGCGGTCACTGGCCACACGTGGACATGGATTGGAATGGAGCCACCTGAGGCTGGCGGAGCTCTTTGAATTGAAAATCCTTTCCTTGTGAGGGTCACTTGCCTCATATCACGTGGCTAGTAACTGATTACTAACCCTGAAACCAAGGAGCCTTCTTTTAATTGCTTCTCCACAGTTTAGACGAAAATAGCAGTGAGCGTTCCAGGAAAGGACGAAAGCTGTCAATGCCTGATGCTGAGTGAGACTATTTTAGAGCCCAGAGCCAGAGCGCTTGAGCCACAGTCAGCTCAGCTGAAATCCGAGAGTGCACAGACATCTCGTCAGCTCAATGAGAAGATCTCGGGGCTGGAAGGAAGCCCAGAGGTCTCTCTCCCACCCAGAACAGGAATCCTTCCCAAACACACCCAACAGGTGGTCCAAGGCCTTCTGTTGGCCACTCTCTACCTTCAAAGGCAAGCTCACCGGCATCTCATTCCCTTGGATCAGAAAGTTCTTTCTCATGTTGAGCCAAATTTTTCTTCCCAGGGACTTCTACTCATTAGTCAGCAATGTCTCCCTCCTACTGAGTGTCCTTTCCTCAAGGGAAAATCATTAGCTTCAGAGACCACAGACATTAGGAAATGCTAACCTGTAAAGATGATGTTTAAAACATTCCCGCAGTAAATGGCCTGAATATATTAATACCAGTGAACGCTTTAAATACTGACACTGATAAATTTTGTGTTATGTACATTTTAACACAATTAATTTTTTTCACTTAAAATATGCAAGAAATAATGATAGTTCAGTCTTTAAAGTGCTTGCCTCAGGAATAGGAGGACCCAAGTTTGAACCCCAATACCCACATTAAAAAGACGGGTATGGAAGCACATACTTGTCATCCCAGTCTGGGGAGGCCTACACAGAGAGATCCCTGGAACTCGCTGGCCATCCAGCCTACCCTAATTGATGAGCTCCAGGAGAAGTGAGAGACCCTGTCTCAAAAAACAAGGTGGATGGCACCTGAGGAATGACACTCAGGTGTTCGAACACACTTACATACGCATGTGCACACACGTACACACACACACACACACAATATGCAAGGAATAACACACTAACCAGTTAAAATAACATGATACAGTGCTTTGAAATTTAAATGTTTGTGGCTCTTTAGAATGATACTGAATCTTTATTACAGACCCCTCATAATATCCTCTTACCTCACCTCACAATGTTTCCATCATTTTCTATGTATCGGTGAGGGTCCCCATTTGTCTTCAACCGTAAAGTTTTTACTTCTTTGGCTCCCTCTGCACCTGGAATCACTAGACCATCTGAATTTAAATTAGGATCATTCACTCAATTACAACAGAACAAAAAGTGAAGCCCTTATTGCTCTTAAATATGGTTCTCATGAAAGAGGGATTATAAAAATGTTCTCATTTCAACATGCAAGACCTTAATCTTCATAGAAGTCAATTTATTTCTAAAAGAGAGGTCTGACATTGCACATGCATGTGTATGCACATACATAACACTCTCAAAGAATTGATTTTTTTTTCTGGTTTTTCGAGACAGGGTTTCTCTGTGTAGTTTTGGTACCTGTCCTGATCTCTCTCTGTAGACCAGGCTAGCCTCGAACTCACAGAGATCCGCCTGCCTCTGCCTCCGGAGTGCTGGGATTAAAGGCATGCACCACCACTGCCCAGCGAAGAATTGATTTTTTAAAATTGTATTGAAATGGGAGGGGTCTGAGAGAACACTGGAAACCCAAAGGACTCTATGGTAATTGGTCACTTTTTCTACCCGGAGCTGCTTCTTTACCCTGCACAGAATGGCGGTCATCAAGAAAGCCAGCACTGAATGCTGGCGAGGACGAAGAAACAGAAATCATGACATTTCCCGTAGGGTGTGGCCTGAGGCAGATGATGACTATTGCAGCATGAATCTTATAAGGTCTTATTAATAAAAACAAACCCAGTGCCAGTTATGGGGTGAATGCTGGAAGATCAGAGAAGCAGAACAAGCCATAGCCACCTCACCTCGCCAGTTCCTCAGCTGATCCTGTTTCCTGAGACTGGAAGCCTGTGTCCTCATCCAAATGGATCTCAGTTGAACTGCTGCTAAAAGCCTAAAAGCTTAACCAGCTCTAGTTCCTGATTTTCTCGCCTTTTATACCTTTCTGCTTCCTGGGATTAAAGGTGTGTAGCACCATGCCTGGCTGCTTCCAGTGTGGCTTTGAACTCACAGATATTCAGGTGAATCTCTCTGCCTTCAGAATGCTAGGATTAAAGGCATGTGTGCCACCATTTTCTGGCCTCTGTATCTAGTGGCTGTTCTGTTCTCTGACCCCAGATAAGTTTAATAGTGTTCGCAATATATTGGGGAACACAATATCACCACAGACTATCCCATGTTTTGTCTCCTATGCAGAATCTAGGTTGTGTGTGACAGAGTGGAAAGGGGACCCAGAGAGGAGAGAAAGAGGTCTCAAGGGATGGGGGAACAAAGAGCCGTGGAATATATGTGACGTGAAGTCAGAGGGTGGACCGTTTAGGAGGAGGTAGGGGACCAGCGAGAGGTGGGGCTGGGGTGAGTGGGAGGAGCCACTGGGAGAGGAAGTAAGTACAAGGAACAATGACACATGTGACCTTCTGTGACCTCCAGTGGGCTCCACCTGTTAAAGTGTTTACCAACTGAGTGCCATCGCACCGGAGACCAACCTCCCTGCCTATGAGACTGGGGAAAGAAACCATACCTAAATCAGAGCTCTACATCGTCACACAGAGTCACTTCTCCTGAGGGCTCCCTGTGCTCCGTAATGACCCCTTCGGCCCTGCCCTTTCCTTTTGTCTCTGTTACTTAAGAAGGCCCAAGCGGGGAGGTGAGGGTATAGCTCAGTGACAACCTGGGTGCTCAGATGCAGAGGACCTAGCTGGCCGCATCTGTCTTAGGTTTCCAAGAACCAGTCGGGGGCTAATAGCTACTACCTTTGTTGGCCTTGTTACAACAAAACCTTTCCTGTGAGTCCTGTCCCTGCCTTCCGCTGACTTCTTTCCTTCCCACAGTGGCTGTGTATGACAACAAAAGGAAGCCCGATGGCTGGCTGGGCAGCTGGGCACGTATCCAGCCTAGATCACAAAGGCATAGACTGGGGCCTGTGGGAAGCTCACTACAGTTCCAGAACAAAGGATGAGTCTGGGGTTTTGTTTGTTTGTTTGTTTGTTTGTTTAGCAGCTGGAAGACTTTGTTAGCTCCTATTTGGTGAAGGAAAGGAAGGTGAAATTGTTCTTTACTCTGGTCCCACTCTTGCAGCTGAGAACTAGGAAAGCTCCCTTTGGGGTCTTTTTTGGGGATCCTGGAAGGCTACGATCATGGATGGCACTACACCGCAAGCCCAAAACTTATTCTGAGAAATATGGCTCTCTAGTCCTGAGGTTTGCAAGGTTGGGGCTCCGGGCAGGATCTTGAGGCATGACAGAGAAGCTGGTTGAGTCTCTTCTAGGGTAACTGCTGAGTGGGAGGCAATGGTGAGGTAGGAGAGAGAACAGGCTTGCAGTCAGACAAGCCTAATCGGACTTAATGTTTTGCTGGTAATTAAGCATATAGCCCCAGGCAAGCTATGCAGCCTTTCCCAGCCTTGTTTCTTCACGCCCTAGGATGGTCATAATAATCTAACACTGCAGAGGGTAGCCAGGAGATCTTTGTGGAAAACTAAAGAGAAGAACTCTGCGTGTTATGTTTTTCTTCATGTTGATGTATGTTTTCTGCTTGGGAGATAGGCACAGCCGCTGGGCTGCCAGCAGGAGTGTGTAGATTTTTTCAAGGGTAATCCAATAGTTCCTCTTAACTATTTTTAGTTCCATGGTCTTTAATCTTCAGTTCACTTCTAGGCGTGTATGTTAGAGCCATTCATAAGCAGGAGAATCACTTCAGTACACCTGAATGAAACCAGGCTGAGAAACATAATGAGAACCTGTCTAAGACAAGACACACACACACACACACACACACACCACCACCACCACCACCACCACCACCACCAACAACAACAACAACAACAACAACAGAACCCAACAGAATGTCCTAGTTAGGGTTTCTATTGCTGTAATGAACACCATGACCAAAAGCAGCCTGAGGAGGAAAGGGTTTATTATCATTGAAGGAAGTCAGGATGGGAACTCAGGCAGGCCAGGAAGCTGGGGGTAAGAGCTGATGCAGAGACCGTGGAGGAGTGCTGCTTACTGGCTTGCTTCCAATGGCTTGCTCAGCCTGCTTTCTTATAGAACCAGGCACGGCACCACTTATGATGGAGTCAGGTCCTCCCCCATCAATCACTAAATAATAAAATACCCTCCAGGCGTGCCTATGGCCTGAGCTGATGGAGGCAGTTTCCCAATACAGGATGACTGCAGCCTATGCCAAGGTGATGGAAAACTAGGCAGCACAGTCACTAGGCATTCACCTATGGACGACATTTCCCGGCATCATGTACCATCAGCTGGGACTGAAAGAGGACTGGATTTTTAAAAAAATCATCAGCGGTTTTCCAAAGCTTCCACAAAGGGCAGTCTCCCTCTCGGTGTTGTAGAAATAGATGTTATACAAGCCTGACAACTTCAGATTATAGAATACAAAAAAAAAAAAAAAAAATCCTAGAAAAAGCATGGCTTGTTATGGATGAAAACAATTTAGGTCCAAGGAGGTAACCCTGACCGCCCAGCTAAGAGATGACAAAACCCCACTGCAAATTGGTGAAACTTATGAGTTTAAATGCTCTGAACTCAGCTGCGTCCTTCACAGGGTAGCAATTTTTTTTTTCTCCCTTGTTTGTAGTGCGGCAGTCAGAGTTGTCTGTCCAGCATCCGTTCTCTTTAAAACCTTCACCTGCTAGCTCAGCAGATTACAGGGCTTGTCTAGCCTGTATGAAGAAGGCATGAGTTCAATCCCCGGCACCGAATGAACTCTTTCCCTTGTTTAGAAAGAGAGAAGGGGCTGGCTGGCGACTTCTTTACCCTCGTTCATGGTCCCTCCTGACAGGAAGGCACGCTCTCTGGAGCACCAGCCGCATTCTGTCCCTCTGATGACAAAGCTCCATACTAAGGCTGGCTGGTAGAAATCCAGGAGTCTGGGAGGTCGGGACGTGAGTGACAGCACGGGACCCCTGTATCAGCCGCAGACTCACTAGCTCGTGTCACTTCGGTTATGGCACCGCAAGCCTGGTGTCATTTTTCTTTCCCTTACCAAGTAGAACCGAGGCTTCGGGGGATGGCTCCTCCCACATCTATGTTCCTGTTGCTGCACTCACTTCTCTGTTTAACCACACACCACGCCCCAGTCCCCTCTCTTAAGTCTCTCGGCCTCTTCTGACTCTACTCCTCACTCTAGAGTCATCTTTTAACCATGTGGGCAAGGTTACCCCTGAGCTGAACAGGAGGCTCAGTGCTATGGCCTTCCTTTAGCCTGTCTTCCGAGTGGCAGACGCCTGACTTTGCCTCTGGAAAAAATGAAAAACCAACCTGATACTATGATGAAGTTGTGGAGAGATGGCTCAGGGGTTAAGAGCATTTACTGGTCTCCCACAGGTCCTGGATTCAGTTCCAGGCACCTACATGGAGGCTCACAAATGCCTGTAACCCGGATCCAGCATCCTCATCTGGCCTCTGCTAGTTCAGGTACATGGTGAACATGCATAGACCCGGACACGTACATGTAAAACAGAAGAAATAAGAAAACAAACTAGGTTGTAAAGCAGACATCAGCGAGCACCCTGAAGGTCACCCGTGGGTACACGCTCCCTCCTTAGCACATGACAAGTCATATTGTGATTGTTTAGGGTTAATGTCAGTCTGTCCTCTTCCAGCAAGCAAGCTCCTTGAGAGCAGGGGATTTCATCTACTCTGGACACTGTCCTGAACAGCCCCTGGATGAACAGTGCTTCTTTTAGAAGAATTTGTTTAGTTTCTGAACCCCGGAAACTTGTGGGAGAATCTTGAAATAGCCCCGCCTCATGGCCGCTTATTTTTAGTAGTGTTGCTCCTGGGTGATGCTTTGACTTGGATTCTCTGGTGACATCTTTTGAGATTTGGTCATTCCAGCCTGGGCTGTGGTTCCAGCACGTCAAATGTAAAGCTGACAGCAGCTTTGGAGTGGAGGAAAGGTAGGTTTGGAGAGCTTATAAAGCTTGCTATGTGCTGAGAAGATGTAAAGGTATTTTAATACCAAAGGTCAAAGGCATGGCTTCCCTTATCTTCTTTCTGTCGGAGAAATTACTTTTAATTTAAAGAACATGCCCAGGTAATTTCCAAATGTAAACAAATGGAATTTGAAAGTGGGTGGATTGACATAACTGTATTTGCTCAGCACAAACCAATAAAAAGTGTGTTTCCTTTGTTCTTTTTCATTTACTTAAGCAAAGGATAATATCACCACGGGGGAGGGGCGGGGTAGGGGAAGCTTTCTGGGGTTCCTGACACTAGGAAAGGATTCCAGGGAGGTGTGAGTCAGGTCTGGGACATCTGTAAGTGTTAAAGAGACAATTCACCACCCCCCACCCCCATCCCCTGTGAAAGAGAGAAGGAAAGGGGCCTGGGTAGAGAAAGGAATGAGAGAGAGAGAGAGAGAGAGAGAGAGAGAGAGAGAGAGAGAGAGAGAGAGAGAGAGAGAGAGAATGGATGCTTCCTTCCCCAAGGCCAGGATGCACTGTGCCCACCCCACATCACTGCTGTCTGTCTTTTATGCCATGACTTGCTGCTTCTGCTTGGAGGAGTTCTTTACTTCCTCAAGACTGCTTTCTTGATAAACAAAGCTGTGATCTGATAATAACCTGATGGCCAAGTGCACGGCACTGGGATCAGATTGCTGGGCTCCTGGTCTGACTATGCTCTAGCTGGTCTGGGCCCAGGATTCACAGGATCGCAGGCCTCTACAGGACACAAAGCTTTTTTGCTTTGGTTCCTTACTCTTCCACTGTTGTTTGAAGGGAGTCTTGGGTAAAGCAGGCTGGCTTCCAACTTGCTACATTGCTGAGGCTACCCCTGAACTTCTGATCCTTCGCTCTCCAGCTCCCAAGTGTTGAGCTTACAGGCGTGTGACGCCGTACCTGAGTATCTAGCTCGTAATGTCATGAGGCTGAAAGGAAGGTCTGGAACAATTGTCTGCCACATAGAAGACATCGTTCTCCTCTTAGGGAATCAAGATGCTTTGTGCCTCAGTGACAGAAGACAGACCCAGGGAAGATTGAAACAAATTGATCTGAACTTTTGCAGTTACATATTCTTACTGTGAAACATTTTCTGAGAGCGCTGTCTACAATGCGCATTTATTTTAAAGCCATAAAAGCCTGGCACAGTTGCATGAGTCTGTAATCCAGCAGTGGGGGGAAGGAGACTGATGGATCCTGGGGTCCTACTGACCAGTCAGCCTAGCTGAAAGGGTTAATTCCAGGTTTGCTGAGAGAGCTTGTCTCAAAAAATAAGGTGGAGCCAAAGAAACCTAATGTTGACTTCTGGCTTACGTGTGTGTGTGTGTGTGTGTGTGTGTGTGTGTGTGTGTGTGTGTGTGTATGTGTGTGTGTGTGTGCGCGCGCGCGCGCGCGCACAGACACACACAATAAATACAGTAAAGTAAAATCTTGTCATTGGCTTATTTTTAATGTTACTCATCTTTTGTAAGCCAAGGAATCTTAAGTGAGTTTAAAATAAAAGCAAAGACTCTCTCCCCCCTGGTGTAAAAACGTCTGCAGGTTGGAAATGGGATCTGCGAGCTGAGTCAACATCCTACCCAGGGAATGTGGGCCTGGGCTCTCAGCGATCTCAGCAGTTAGAACCTGGTGTGAATGAGGTGGTTAAAATGTTTGCTAAGTCCATTGGAACACGCCGGTCAAGGAGCAAAGTCTCAAACCAAACCATGTGAGGTCTTGTTAGTTGCCAGAACATTGCCCGCCTGGAGGGTTTGGTTCCCAAGATGCTATCTGTGTGGCAAGCTTCCTCCTGTAAGGACAGCGCCAAGGCTCAAGAAAGGATTGAACTGGTCTGCAGCCTTGTTGGCTTTGATTTTGTCAATTTCAAACGAGAGATATTTAGAGGATAAGATTTAAAAAAAGTTATGAATAGAAGTTCTACTTCCTTCTTCCTATAATCAAATATATAAAACATCTTTTCTATCTATCATCCATTTATCAATTCTTTATCATCCATCTATCAATCATCTATTATCTATCTATCTATCTATCTATCTATCTATCTATCTATCTTTGTTTTGTTTTGTTTTGTTTTGTTTTAAACAGGTCTTGCTACATAGCCCCAGCTAGCTTGGAAATTGTATGGAGTAGGTTAGCCTCAGGCTTGTGGCCATCCCCCTGCCCAGGCCTCCTGAGATCTCAGGTGTTAGCCATGTGCCACCACACTCAGCTCAGCACATCAGCTGTGTACAGTACAGTTTGGAGACCAAGAGCCTGAACTAATGGTTCTCATTAGGTTGACTTTATTCTCACCAAGGAAATGACTTTCTCTGGGAATCTTTACTTTCTCTGGTGCCCCTTGTCTTATTTATCTTTATTTTATGTGCATTGGTGTTTTGCTTGCATGTATGTCTGTGTGAAGGTGTTGGATCCCTTGAAACAGGAGTTACAGACAGTTATGAGCTGCCGTGTGGGTGCTGGGAACTGAACCCAGGTCCTCTGGAAGAGCAGTTAGTGCTTCCAACTACTGAGCCATCTTTCCATCCCCATCTGGCGCCCACTGTCAACACATCTGTCAGGAAGAATGTCACTTGGCAGGTACAGGGAATAGCAAAGAGGCTGGCAGCTTGGCTGGTTGTTCATGCTGAGCCCTGCCCTGCGCTGAGTGGTTAGTTCAGGCTTAGGCACCACAGCAATGCTGTCACACAAAGGTTTGAGGAGTTACCAACACATGTCATGCATAAATGACCTACAGACCGCAGCTGGAGTAGATGTACTCTGCCACGGCAAGAGAAGAAAGCAAAACTACAGACCCATATCCTCCCATGCCAATACCTGCTCTAACCATGTAAGCACTTTTGCCTGGAATGGTGGTAATATAAACTGTGGATTACCCATTAGACAATGTCTGAGAAATGTGAATGGGGGAGAAAAAGGGAGAGGAAAAAAAGCTAATAGGTTTCCTAGGAAAATGCCATATGTCTCATGAATAACTCAGATCTTCCTGCTTCAGGTAGGGCTGACTGCCGAGCAGGGAGTACAGCCAGAGACCAGCAGGGCACAGGAGTGATGCTGCTCATGCTGCGGCAGGTTGTCATGAACCAGAACCAAGGAGGCAGAGTGATGATGGACGGTGTTCACAGAATAGCGCATCTCGGCAGAAGGAGAGAAAGGAGCATGCTGTACTCCATCCCACCTTGTAGCTGGAGGATGAAGAGCCACTAGGAAGGGCGTATAGTACCACAAAAGCCCCACATGGACAATGTCTGAACCTCTTGTATTTACTTGACACCTAAGTTTTAAATATTCAGGGGAACTGAGAAAGGTTAAAGACCCATAAATAAGTGGAGGGAAATGATAAACAATGGCTTAGAAAATGAGAGGGAAGGATTGAAACTGTATCTATTGAGTTAGTGGAACATGCCTGTAATCCCAGCAGAGGCAGGAGGATCATGAGTTTGAGGCCAGCCAGGACTATATAATGAGTTCCAAGCTAGCCTGGGCTATGTAAGACCCTGTTACAAAGCAAACAAACACATACATGACTAAGGAGACCATAATATACAATACCTGGTACCGCATATCACAGAGGTGGGGTGAGCTCAGTCTTGCAGGACTCAGCAGCTTAGGAAAACCGAGTACGAAATGGAATAAAGTCAAAGAGCCGTGAAACAAACCTCCACAAAGCAATGAAAAACCTGAGTCAGGGATGGCAGAAAATTAAAGAATATTCTGGGTGTTTAGTGAAGACAGCTTAAGAAGAGAGTTCTGAGCCTGGTGGGGTATAGAGAGGCATGAGAACTGTTGACTGAACATGAGAGGGACAGACAGACAGAGAGAGGCACAGACAGACACACACACACACACACACACACACACACACACACAGAGAGAGAGAGAGAGAGAGAGAGAGAGAGAGAGAGAGAGGTGTCAAGGGCACTGTGTCAAAGGAGGCTGAGTTGTGTAACATGACGGAGGTAAATACAAACTCACATGGATCTCAAAGTCTTGGTTTCTGGCTGCATGACTTGTGGGTTCTCTACACTTCTTACAATCCCACCTCCTTTTCAGGGTAACTGTGGTGAATAGATGCTGTATTCCAGCCAGCCCAGCACTGCATTTGGCATGTAACCATCCCTCAATACATACTTACTCCCTTTTCCTTTCCAGAATTCAATGCAAACCCTGTTTTTATCAGTATAGACTCATTAGTTCACAGCTAATCAAGGTCATTCCTTGACCTCTCGTGACATCACCAAATCTCAGGCTCTAAAAGAGACAGAACACATCGGAAGTGGAATTGTGACAGTGTTCTCAACTGTTTGGTCATTTATCTACATTTTCTGGCTCCTTGAGAATGATAGTTACAAGCTCTACCTCCACGGCTGTGTGGCACACAGATGATAGATATTTTCTTTCTTTATTTCCTTTTTGTTTGTTTGTTTGTTTTTGTTTTTTTTGAGACAGGGTTTCTCTGTGTAGTTTTGGTACTTTCTCTGGATCTCACTCTGTAGACTAGGCTGGCCTCAAACTCACAGAGATCTGCCTGGCTCTTCCTCCCAAGTGCTGGGATTAAAGGCGTGCACCACCACCGCCCGGCTTAGAATGCTGTTCTTAAAGAATGGAAGCAAAGACAAAAGGCAGAGTCTCAAAGTATGTAGATGGGTTATTTCCCAAGTGTAAGCTTTTAGAATTCTCCTGATGCCTGTTAAAAAGAAATGCATTATGCAGCTAAGTGTGGTGGTATGTACCCATAATACCAGTACTTGGGAGGTGGAGGCAAGAGGGGTTTACAGTCATCCTTGGCTAAGTAGCACAATGGAAGCCACCTGGGTTTTATGAGACTGTCGTAGAATATTATTTTCAGATGTGTTTCATTTGTTTATGCTGTGGAACATTTTTTAATGATGCAAAGATGTGCTGCATCCTTTTATGTTGCATTTGTTTAACTCTGTAAAGCTATGTTACTTTGCCTGTCTAAAACATCTGATTGAGCTGAATGGCCAATAGCAAGGCAGGAAAAAGGATAGGAGGGGCTGGCAGGCAGAGAGAATAAAGAGGAGAAAGAGAGAGAAAGGAGATCAAGGAGCAGGATGGGAGGAGGATTCTAGAGGCCAGCTACCCAGCTACACAGAAGACACAGAATAAGAAGGAAAGAAATAGTATACAGAAATAGAGAAAGGTAAAAGCCCAGAGGCAAAAGTTAGACAGGATAATTTCAGTTAGGAAAAGCTGGCTAGAAACAAGCCAAGCTAAGGCTGGGCATTTATAAGTAAGAATAAGCCTCTGTGTATTTACTTGGGAGCTGGATGCCAAGCCCCCCAAAAGAGAAAGAGCCCAAAGAGTAAAAAACAACCAACTACATGAGACCCTGTATCAACCCACCACCACCACCACCACCAAAATGCATTCTGTGTCTCTATGTGGAACTCAAAGACAGGGAGTTGGCCAGTGGAAGGATGTTAGGTGAGGTGGATGGGAAAGGCTAGTAACCTCATTGCATCCCCCACATTATCCTTCCCCAGGGTAGAACATACCCTGAGGCACTGTATTGAACCCTAACATGAAAACCTCCTCTCTATATTAATTTAGTTAAAATCTATGGAATTTGTTATTCATTAACTTTTGTAAAGAACAGCAGAGAACCTCAGAGAACAGCAAACAAGAGGATCCCCAGAAGACAGTTAGTCCAGACCAACCTCACGTCCTCCTGTGTCACTGACAGAAGGCTATAGCAGTGCACAATTGGCCATACATCTGACACTGTCCTTCATTATAACTGTACAATTAAAATTAAGACTCTGGCCGGGCGGTGGTGGCACACGCCTTTAATCCCAGAACTCGGAGGCAGAGCCAGGCGGATCTCTGTGAGTTCGAGGCCAGCCTGGTCTACAGAGTGAGTTCCAGGAAAGGCACAAAACTACACGGAGAAACCCTGTCTCGAAAAACAAACAAACAAAAAAAACCAAAAAAAAAAAAATAAGACTCTGAAATGGTGCCAGGCAGGTGTGAAACTCGGAGAGTTTCTCCTGGCTTTTCCACCACCATGTCCCTCTTGGCATGTTAATCAGTAATGCTAGTGGGGAGCAGATGAAGTCCTGAGTGAACGTACGTTATTGACATGAGCATAGCCATGACAAGGATCCCAATGCCTCAGACCCATGGGAATGTCAAGATCTGGTCCAAGTACCGATACTGACCAAGTGTTGTATGCAGACCGTCTCAACTGCAGCTTCCTCATCCTGGAGTTGACTTCGTTTGCAGAAACTATCACCCTTATCCTCCTCCAGGATGACTGCAACCCAAGACTGCTCCTCTACAGATACCTTCTACTGAGATTAGCTAGCCCCCCCCCCCCCCCCCCCCCCCCCCCCCCCCCCCGCTTTGGGCTGTTCATAATAAGTGCTGAGTTTCTAGGCTGCTGTTGGGGCATTTCCATCAGAGCCCACTGCCTACCAGATCCCAAGCTTCTCTATATGTGTGTGCGTTGTTTACTTATTGTGGCCCCAGTTAGGTGACTCCTTAAGCTGTGTGGGTCATGGCAAATGCCAACAAAAGTTACTCCCACCCACCAAGATTTGTTTTTCATATTTATTTCCTTCTTTTTAAAACGGGGGGGGGGGGGGGTCATACACATGAGAGGTGCCTGTGAAGGTCAGAGATGTTGGATTCCTCTGGAACTGGAGTTACAGGTGTCTGTGAGTTCCCAGATGTGGGTGCTGGGAGTTGATTTAGGTCCTGTAGGAGAGCAACAAATACTCTTAACCACTGAGCCATCTCTCCATCCTCTCAAGATTCATTTTTGCTATTTGTAATTATGTATTGCATGGGAGGTGGTGTGTACGTATGGGTGCCCACAGAGGCCAGAAGTGTTGGCTCCCCCAGAGCTAGAATTACAGGCAGTTGTGAGCATCCTGACATGAGTATTGGGAACTGAACTCAAGTCCTCTGCAAGAGCAGTACATGTTCTTAACCACTGAACCATCTCATTAGCCTGAATAAGCTAGTTTTTAGAAGGCTGTTGACATATGTTTGGTACTATGCAAGATACTTCACAGTATTATTATACTTATTTACTTAGTATTGAGAAGGTTCCATTTCTAGCCCTGGCTGGCCTGGAAGTCAGTATGTCGATCAGGCTGGTCTCTAACTCACAGAGATCTGCCTACCTCTGCATCCCGAGTACTAGCGTTAGAGGTATGTGCCCAGCTAGCAAATATAAACTTTAACACTACTTCCTAAATGCGAAAACTAGGGCTCACAATGGAAAATTTAGCTTGTACGGCATCATAGATCCAGTAAGTGGGTAAACAAAGACAAACATAGGCCCTGTGGGCTTCCAAAATTATTGTTGTTCGGCAAGAAAACACATCTGTGATGCTTTCATGACATGAAGCTATCAGGACTAGATGATGCATTAGACAATTATCCAAAATATCAATACTTCGCCGTCAGACACAAAAGTGGAAATAACGAACTGAAGTAGAGCCAATAACAGAAAGCCTAAAAACAAAACAAATGACAGGAGGAAAGAACAGCTACATAAATACAAGACGGGAGACAGAGACCAGCAGCAACATTATAGGAAAATCTTTATTATAGGTTTTCCTTACAGGGGATAGCAAGTAAATACTGGAAGATGACGGCAGAATAAAGAGTTCATCTTAGACCCAGAGGACCCCAAACAATGGATGTTGGGGTGTGCCGAGCCCTGCTCATGTCACTCATCCTGCAGTGTGCCCTGGAATCACGTTATGAGAGGGAGGGAAGGTGATAAACTCGAGGAGGAGGGGAGGAAAGCGTAGGAGGCACCGGGGAGCATTTGGCTGCAAACAAGAAGACACAAGGACCAGGAAAGCTGTTTTCAAAGGTACAAGGGCCGTTTCTCAAGTTGCTACTTGCAAGCAGAATATAGCCCACTCTAGAAAAGACAACCAGTCTGTGGGGACACCAGCTTTGTCTGCTTTCAACGGTTACGACCAATAGGGGCCCTAGGACTTGCTATCAAATGGTCCATCAGACACAGCTCTTCCAGAATAGTCCTCAGAGAGCTGCAGTGAAGAACGCAGGAACAGTGGATCTGGGACTGATATCCGCATGACCAGATGTGCTGTCTCCTGAACAAAACAGAACAAGTTAAAACAAGCAAACAAAAAAAATTTAACAAACACACAAACAAGATTGACAATTGGCAATCAAGCCAAAAAATTTTTTTAAAGGCTTAAAGGGCAAACAGCAAGCAGGTAAAGTGTAGTTTTTTTTTTAATACAACATAAATCAAAACAAATAATAAAACTCAACACAGGGTCAATAGTTACTGTGTTCTGAGGGAAAAACATAGGACTTTAGGATTTTATCCAGAGTGTTCAGTTGAAAGATACAGGCAGGTAATGAGAATCTGAGGATATACTATGGAATATGTCACTGGAATATACTATTGTAATATTTCATTTTAAAGGTTGTTGATGGGGGGCTGGAGAGATGGCTCAGAGGTTAAGAGCACTGGCTGCTCTTTAGAGGACCCTAATTCAATTCCCAGCACCCACATAACAGCTCACAACTGTCTGTAACTCCAGTTCCAGGAAATCCAACACCCTCACACAGACATGCATGCAGACAAAACACCAACGCACATAAAAATAAATAAAAAAGAATCACTAAAAAAGAAGTCATTGATGGGGCTGGAAAGATGGTCCAACAGTTAGAACTGTGTACTGTTCCTGCAGAGGACCCGAGTTTAGTTTCCAGCAGCCATAGCAGATGGTAAATTGTCTATTACTCCAGCTCCAGGGGATCTGACACCCTCTTCAATGGCTGCACACCACCACCACCACACACACACACACACAATTAAATATAAAACAAATATTTTTAAAAGTTGTTGATGACTTTGAAATGCAGCAACTAGTGGATAAGTCAAAATTTAGAAAATGAAAACATTGGAAAGACACAGAAATCACTGCTGCGTCCCACGGGATGCAGGCCATGGGAGTGATGTCAATGTTACACCCTCAAGGGATCGTTAACAGGATCAAAATGAGAGCTGGTGTAGTAGTGCATAGATGTAATCCCACCACTCAGAATTGAGGCAGGAGGATCAAGAGTTGGAGGCTAGCTTGCCTTACTGAGACTCGGGAAGGCAGACAGGCTGTGTCTTAGAGCCTCTGTTGCTGCAATGAAACACCGTGACCGAAGAGCAACTTGAGGAGGAAAGGGTTTATTTCACTCACAGTTCCATCCAACAGTTTGTCATCCAAAGCAGTGAGGGCAGGAACTCAAGCAGGGCAGGATCCTGGAGGCAGGAGCTGATGCAGAAGCCATGGAGGGGTGATGTTGGCTTGCTCAGCCTGCTTTCTTATAGAACCCAGGACCAGCAGCCCAGGGATGGCTCCACCCACAATGGGCTGGACCTTCCCCATCAGTTAAGAAAATGCCTGACAGGTGGATCTTATGGCTTTTCTCAGTTGAGGGTCCCTCCTTTCAGATGACTTTAGTTTGTGTCAAGTTGACATAAAACTAGCCAGGACAGTCAGGCAGGCCAAGCATAGGTAGTATTAGAAGAGGTAGGATCAGGTTATGAATGTACTAAAAAAAAAAATTAAAATCTCTCAAATTGGAATATCATTTTACCCAGTGAGATGGCTTAGTAAGAAAGCACTTGCCGCAAAAGGCTGATGACCTGAGTGGATCCTGGGAATCCACGGCAGGAAGGAAAGAACTGATGGCTGAAAACTGTCTTCTAACCTACACACACACACACACACACACACACACACACACACACATACACGCATGCATGACATGCACACTTACAGACACACATTGGTAAGCATGTGCCTACACTCATGCATATGCACACATACTAATAATAAACAAAATTTAACATAAATAAATAAAGCACTTTAACCTAATATGTTTCTTTGTTGTTGTTGTTGTTTTAAAATTTTTAAAATACTCTTCTGACATGGTGGCTCACACCTGCAATCCAGGCTAGCCAGAACACTGAGATTGCTACATGTTCAGAGCAAGTTCCAGGCCAACCGGAGATATGTTACGAGACCCGGTCTCAAGAAATAAAATGAATAGAAATGAAAGAAAAGAACCTCAGACAAACTGCACTGAGGTTCAGGCCTTTCAGGAGGTGTCTTGGGTGGTGGAGATGTATTTATGAAGTTTAGCATTTTCCTCATCTTTTCAATTTCCATTTGTGTGTGGTCCTGAGTTTAGTAGTTCACTGAAAATGGCCAGTACAGCATGCTAAGCTACAGTGGAATGGATTGCCTAACCTGAGTCTATTGTGCTTTCCTTCAGGGCCTGGTATGGTCAAATACAGTTTTGACCATCGTAGCACAAGTTCCTGAGGGACCAAGGTGCCAGTAGTCAGATGCTCATGTGTGACACTTGAATTCTGTGAGTCCAGCATGACCACTGTGGTACCAGCAGGGCGCTGTGTTGAAGCACCAACAGCCACACTGTGGCTCTGGAATGCACAGCTAACTAACAAATTAGCGACTGTGAGGAAGAAATATAAGGCAGAAATATAGTCTCTTATTGTTCTGGAGCTCAGAGGTCCAGAAGCATTATCCCTGGGCTGAAATCAAGGTGTCAGGAGGGCTAGCCTCCAGAGGCTCCCCGGCAAACCCATCCCTTAGTCTCTTCCATCTTCTAACCTCTGGAAACTTCCTTTCATTTTAGTGCCATGAGATCTTCAGCATCAAATCCCCTATAATCATACTCCCCTTCCCATCTTCGCTCAGGACACACTCGGTTGTCTTTAGTGTCTGCTCTAGCAAGACTAGGATAGTCCTGTCTCAGGACACACTCAGTTGTCTTTAGAGTCTGCTCTAGCAAGACTAGGATAGTCCTGTCTCTGGAAGCTCACCTATCACGTCTGCCAAGCCCATTTCTGCACAGGTAATAGCGCCAGGTCTGACATTATGATGTAGGCACCGTGTGTGTGTGTGTGTGTGTGTGTGTGTGTGTGTGTGTGTGTGTATGGGGGGGGGTACGTTCAACCTACCTTGGGCAGCATAATCCTGGAGTATAGATGTGGGGCAGTAGCTCCCACTTCTTGGCATTCCTGACCACTCAAGACCAGATATTGCCTGACTCACCAGTTCTGAGTCAATCCTAAAAGCCTAAGCCACTACACTTTTCAGTCTTGTTGTACCCAATTCCCTGTCTACTCAGCCTGCAAAAGAGTTTCTGTTTTGTGCAACTAAATCTCCTGTCACTCAAACCCATCAATGTCACACATTGACACAATTGTTTCTGTTTATCCCATAGACCTGTATTGACCAGCTCTCTCACAGGCCTGAGCATGGCAAACAAGGGGCAGACAGGTTTTGCCCATTACCCTTCCCGCTCCCTTGCTAAAAACCATTAGATTATGGTGTTTGATTATAGCCCCCAAGGTCCATTCCCTTGTTGGGCCACTGACTCATTCCTGAGACTCATTCCAAGGTCCAACAATCGAAATTCATTCAGGACTTACCAACTCACCCTAGCACACACTTCCCCCTTTTCCCCTCAAAAACCCACTCCTGAGAAATCAGACAACCAATAACAGCAACACATGCTGCTGCTGCTGCTTGCTGTCTGCCCTTGCCTGACCCAGAGGTAGTCCGGGGCCCCCCCCCCCCCCCCCCCCGCTTGGTGTCTAGCTGTGTCCTGTGCTGACTCCGAGGAGGCCACCTCTTCCCTTACATGTATGTACATGAATTTCTATATAACCAGACTACACATTTATTATGCCAATTATACAAAGAAAAAGCAGTGTCTTTTTCAACTTATTTGTTTAGAAACTTGCCCTGATACCTACTTTAAGCTTTTTTAGCCCTGTGGTTGTTGTGGCGGGTGGAATACAATGAAGGTGGGCTGTGGATGTAACTTGATCTAGTAAAGTTAATGCCATGAAATAACGCAAGTTCATTCCAGTAAACCCTGACTCCGCATCCCCTCTCCTTCTCCTTGCTCCTACCGAAGGCAGTCTGTCTGCATGGAGTAAGATGGATTGTATGAAACCATTGTGGCTTTAGTGGGGAAGGGAAGATGAAGTCCTCAGAAGCCTGCTCGACACCAGCTGTCACCCAGACTCTCTGCTATGACTGGCTGCTCCAGGCTGTTCCTTGGGAGACATCCACCACTGGACTTAAAGTTCTACCCATTCAGGCTGCTGCCTGACTCTGTTCCCTGTCAGCACCTCTGCATTCCTGCTCTCAGACAGGCAGGAAACTCTGGGTCCCTGAAGGCCCACACTAGTCATGGCTAGTCTTAGGTCAATTTGACACACAAACTAGAGTTATCCAAAAAAAAGGAAACCTCAATTGAGAAAATAACTGCATAAGATCTGACTGTAGGGCATTTTCTTTTTCTTTTTATATTTTATTTTTTTAATTGGGCACCTCTTAGATTTTTTAAATTTATTTATTATTCTTTTATATACATTGGTGTTTTGCCTGCATGTATGAGGGTGTCAGATCTTGGAGTTACAGACAGTTGTTAGCTGCCATGTGGGTGCTGGGAATTGAACTCAGGACCTTTGGGAGAACAACCAGTGCTCTTAACCTCTGAGCCATCTCTCCAGCCCTGGACATTTTCTTAATTAGTGATTGATGAGGGAGGGCCCAGTCCATTGTGGATGGGGTCATTCCCTGGGCTAGTGGTCCTGGGTTCTACAAGAAAGCAGGCTAAGCAAGCCATAAGGAACAAGACAGTAAGCAGCACCCCTCCATGGTCTCTGGAAAAGCTCTTGCCTCCAGGTTCCTGCCCTGTTAGAGTTCCTGTCCTGACTTTCTTCCATGATGAACAGCGATATAGAAGTGTTAGCTAAACAAACCTTTTTCTCCCCACTTGCTTTTTTTAATTTTTATTTTTATTTTTATTTATTTATTTATTTATTTATTTATTTATTTATTTATTTATTTATTTTGGTTTTTCAAGACAGGGTTTCTCTGTGTAGCTTTGCGCCTTTCCTGGAACTCACTTTGGAGACCAGGCTGGCCTCGAACTCACAGAGATCCGCCTGGCTCTGCCTCCCGAGTGCTGGGATTAAAGGCGTGCACCACCACCGCCCGGCTCCCACTTGCTTTTTGATCATGATGTTGTGTCACAGCAATAGAAACCCTAAGACAGACACACTGCCTCCAGACCCCAGGACAGTTGTCTGCCTGGGCCCAACCCATGCAGCCGCCCCACTGGAGGTGGGGAGAGGCAGGGTGACCTCTTTGTAGATTGTATGGGGACACCCTGAGATCCTGAGCTCTCTTCAGCTATCTGGATATTTTGATACCTTTTCTGCATTCAAGTTTGGTTCTGAGGGAGATTGAAAACCAGAACCTGTGACAGAACCTTTCTTTCCTCACAATTCCCAGAGCCAGAGAAGCACTGGTTGGGTTTTTTTGTACTGGTTTTTGTTTTTGTTTTAACTATAGCACATCCTGCTGGCACGAGCTTTCTGGAGCAGCCAGTTTCATGGCATGGTCATGCCCAGGAGGGACAACACTCTATGCTGGAGAAGAAATTCTATGGTCTGACCCCTGCAGATCTCATCTTGATGTCTAAGGGGAAGCTATCATAACTTGAGAAGTCTTTTCTTTCTTGATCCTGTTGGGCGCTCATGAACAGTTTGTTGACATCAAGGAATTTGGCTGTGATCAATATTCTCAGTTCTAGGCAATACCCATTCATCACCCCCAAAATAATAAGCCTTGTAACTCTGTCACTCAATTCTAATGATAGAAGGTTTCTGGGAAGCAATTAAGGGAGGGATTAGAATGGATCTGTTTAGTTTCTGACAGCAGTACCTGTTACCTTTTAATAGTCAACTGGAATGACATTCATTATAGTTTAATCACAGTTGCTTTTAGATTTAGACAATTTAGGTGGATTACTTTCTTCTCTGTACTCTTGGTTACTGCCTACATTTTGAAAGTAAGCATTCATCTAATAAAATGCCCTTACAATTTGGTTTTAAGGCTTTCTTCCTGAAAAAATGTTCTCTTCCATATCAAGAAGCATAATATAGATAGCCCACAGTTCCACATTCAGTCATTCTACGATTTATGGAGCAATTACTGTGCTTCAGATCACATGTTAGGCATTAAGGATCGAGAAACTAATTAATGTTATGTCTCACTTTTAATCACAGTTCAATGGTATATACTAAACATATAGCTCTAGCACATTCTTTTCTTTTTTTGTTTTTTGTTTTTGTTTGTTTGTTTGTTTTGTTTTGTTTTTGAGACAGGGTTTCTCTGTGTAGCTTTGGAGCTTGGCCTGGGACTCGCTCTGTAGACCAGGCTGGCCTCGAACGCACAGAGATCTGCCTGCCTCTGCCTCCCAAGTGCTGGGATTAAAGGCGTGTGCCATCACTGCCCAGTGCTCTAGCACATTCTGATCATTAGAATCCTGTGACCTCATGACTTCATGTGTCATAAAGCATTGACTTAATTTCACAACACACCCTTTTTTATTCTTCTCTTTTTTTAAGATTTATTTATTTATTTATTTATGTGTAGAGTATTTTGCTTGCATGGATGTCTGTGCACTCACGCATAAACTACCTGTGAAGGGCGGAAGAGAGCATCCGATCCACTGGAATTGGAGTTACAGATGGCTGTGAGCCATTGTGTGGGTGCCGGGAACCAAACCTGGATCCTCTGCAAGAGCCACAGGGCTCTTAAATGCTGCCCCATCTCTCCAGCCTCACAACACACCCTTCTAAAGCATCCACATATGAGCCAGACCCTACAAAGGAAATAAATGTATAATCTTCTCTGGAGAGTGTTTCATCCTGAGCCTCACAGGCCGTTCATCCAGCAAGACAAATTTCCCTCCAAGACAGCAAGACCAAGTTCACAGGCTGGGCCTCTTCCGCCTTTAACCTGTACCCACTTGGTCTACCCACAGGAAGCAGCACATGTTCGAAGGAGTGAGACGGAACAGATTCTGCACTCTAGAGCAAACACAGGTGGCGAGATGGGCAGCTGTATAATGCTGGGTCAAGGTTCTGCAGACGCCAGGGAGGAAGTGAGTAAGGCACCTTCAGAGTTCTGCACCGTTCCACACAGCAGGGCTTTTCCAACCCAGGCTCCACCTTGAGCGGAATCACTGGCTTCCTCCTTCTGCCGGTCACCACTGTGCCCGGTCACAGCGCAGCAGCACCCTCTCTTCCAACTGTGCTGCTGAGAAAATGCAGAAACTCTGTATTTCAAGGTGGATGGCTGAAAATGCCTTTCGTTCCTCATCCCTGAGTCCAGGACATGTCACTGACCTGCTGAGTCATATTTGGCAAGTTCAGAGTCTCTCTACTTCCCCTGAGAAAAAATGGTTTATGAAAAGCTTGAGAACATTTTATTTGCAAAAGCTATATAAGCATACAAATATAATAGTGTTGTCTACCGAAGGGCATTTATATGTACATAAATCAATTTAAAAACTCTTTGAACTTTGAAGATTTAATTATCATTGTGTGTGGGTTTGTGGTGATGTAGGATGGAGCACACATGCCACAATACGTTTGTGGAAGTTAGAGAACAACTTTTTCGGGCTGATCCTCTCCTTCAGCCTTTTTTGTTTTTTTTTGTTTTTTCAAGACAAGGTTTCTCTGTGTAGCCCTGGCTGCCCTGGAACTCACTCTGCAGACCAGGTTGGCCTCGAACTCACAGAGATCCGCCTGCCTGTGCCTCCCAAGTGCTGGGATTAAAGGCCACCACTGCCTGGCTTCTTCTACTTTTATGTAGACTTTAGATATCAAACTCAGGTCACCAGGCCCACTCAGCAAGCACCTTTACCAGCTAAACCATCTCACGAGTCCAAAAACGTACTTTTCTTGAAAATAATTATGTTTTAAATTTTTAAAAAAGATTTATTTTATGTATGTGGATGTTTCATCTGCATGTATCTGCACGCCAGAAGAGGTCATCTGACTCCTTCAAACTACAGTTATAGATGGTTATGAGCCAACATATGGGTGCTAGGAGTTGAACTCAGGACCTCTGAAAGAGCAGCAGGTGCTCTTAACTATTGAGGCATCTCTCTACCCCATAAATTTTTATTTTTATTAATATGTATGCGTGTGTGTATGTGTGTGCTTATGCACATGTGTGTGCAGATGCCCACAGAGAACAGAAAACGTTAGATCCCTTGGGGCTAGAGTCACAGGCAGTTGAGCACCATCTGACATAGGTGCTAGGAACTGATTTCTGACCCTCTGAAAGAACAGTGAGTATTCTTAACCACTGGTCCATCTCTCAGCCTCCGAAACCTATTTTTATTGGAGGTTTCTGGGCATGATGGTGGACGCCTTTAATCCCAACACACAGGAGACAGTGGCAAGTGGATCTCTGTGAGTTCAAGACCACCCTGGTCTACATAGTGTATTCTAAGCCAGTTAGGACTACATAATGAGACCCTGTCTAAAGGAAAAACGTTCTGGGAATGGCTGATGGGTTGGCCCAGCAGTTAAAAGTACTTGTTACTCTCGTAGAGGACCAGGGTTCATGTTTTAAAAACCATACAGCAGCTCAATACTGTCTATAATTCCACTCCCAGAGGATCTGATGCCCTCTTCTGGCCTCCAAAGGCACGGCATGCACATGGTGCATACACCCATACGCAAGCAAAACATAAAACAAATACATTTTAAAAAATTGTTATAATTTGAGCCGGGCGGTGGTGGTGCACGCCTTTAATCCCAGCACTCGGGAGGCAGAGCCAGGCAGATCTCTGTGAGTTCGAGGCCAGCCTGGTCTACCAAGTGAGTTCCAGGAAAGGCGCAAAGCTACACAGAGAAACCCTGTCTCGAAAAACCAAAAAAAAAAATTGTTATAATTTGTTCTTCACTAGCATGAAAGCTCTTGGAATGAATGTTTGCACTCTTCTAACACTTAGCATGGCAGTTATAATAAAGCTAGGTATTCCTCCACTGAATTCTTACACCCAGTGAGAAGTGCATTATGAAGCCAAGCATCCTGGAAGTGTCATGAAGTCTCATGAGTGCATTTGGACTTGGGGGGGGGAGTTTTTAAAAATCTCCTTCATCAAATTTTTAAAGGTATAAGCCAACCAAAATGGCCAAGAACCACCAAAATCCCTTGATATATATTTATTGAATGAGTAAAAGGCTGCTATTTCTTTTTCTTTAAGTTTAATCAACAATTCTGGTCATGTTCCAGAATTGGGGGAATTTACATAATTGCATGGTATCTATCTGGGTCATGTTAATGCCAAGTGCAAAGAACAGAAATGAAAAGAAAAGGAAATCAGACATTGAGAGCACTCTGCTGGTACTGGAGGAAGAGCTGAGACAGCCTCGGCTAACACTGCTCTCTATCAGCCAACACAATATGCTCAGGCTATTGATTTTAACAGTGACCAAACTATTATGAAAATGTCAGTATGGTATCCTGCAAAGAGAAGACACTGGATGGTGCTAAGAACACAAAATGAAAAAACAAAACAAAACAAAAACCAAGACAGCCAGGCGGTGGTGGCACATGCCTTTAATCCCAGCACTCGGGAGGCAGAGGCAGGCGGATCTCTGTGAGTTTGAGGCCAGCCTGGTCTACAGAGCGAGATGCAGGACAGGCACCAAAACTACACAGAGAAACTCTGTCTCAGGAAAAAAAAAAATCTGTTTCCACAAAAGGCTTTACCAGAACTTAATTTTATCAAGTGCTTTAGGCCTGTTTTAGGGACTCGGTCTCTCAGTGTGACTTCTAAACTGATAACCTTGCAACAACAACAAGAAGAAGAAGAAAAGTAAATTCAAATGAGCCATGTATTGATCTAAAGCAGTATTGTACTAAATTTATGTTGCTTTCTTTTTTTTTTTTTTTTTTTTTTCTCAAGACAGGGTTTCTCTGTGTAGCTTTGTGCCTTTCCTGGAACTCACTTGGTAGCCCAGGCTGGCCTCGAACTCACAGAGATCCGCCTGGCTCTGCCTCCCGAGTGCTGGGATTAAAGGCGTGCGCCACCACCGCCCGGCTTATGTTGCTTTCTTTATAACCTTAAAAAAAACCTCCTTTTCCTCAATAAACCAGCATTGCCTTGGGGTGGGTTAAGCTTTGTTCTGTTTTTTTCTTTATAATTCCTAGCATACTGTACAGAGCACAGGGCTTTACTGTTACTGGCGTTGCAGAAATACTGTCGTTGATAAGACAGAGTGACAAGTGTTAAGTGATCTGAGAGGTCTCTGTGTGTGAGATTGTTTCACTTCTCAGTCACTTATCTGATTTCTGTAGCAGGAGACATGCTGGTCTGTACCAAGCCCAGAGCTAGGATCGAGAGCGTGTATAAACTACAGACACATATTCCTCATTGTAGCAGAGCCCCAAACCTGGCAGGCCCCAAGACGAAGCACAACTGACTCCATGATGGAAGTGCCATTCAGGCTGTAAAAACTCAACACGTAGTCAGCACCACTAAAACAAAGGCCTAACCCATCAAAGCCCAGAGCTCTGGGACTCTCTAACTGTACTCAGCTGCCTTTTGGCTTCTACTGTTCTGCTTCTGACTAACTGTTCTTGTTAACGGAAGTGTGTCAACCTAGAACATGGTTTTGGTGCTTAAAATCTCACCCCAAGAAAGGCTTAGGGGACTAGACTGGGGTCCCCAACACTCTGCTGGCTGGCTAATAAAGACTTTGTATTGGCTGAAACCCACATCCAAACAATCTTCTCTGTAAATACCCTCCAACACTCACACCTTCTTTCTAGTTTGGGAACATGAAGAAGTCACTCAATTGAACTCTAAAAAGGAAACTCTGGTCCTGGGGGTATAGCTCAGTGGTAGAGCTCTTGCTAGCTGGGATTTAATTTCCAACACTACAAATAATGATACTAATAATTAATAATAACAATCACATGTTTAATCTTACATGATTTTCTTTTTAAAAATATTTATGCATTTTTGTTTTATGTATATGAGTGTTTAACTGCATGTATGTATGTGCATCATGTGTGTATCTGGTGCCTATCAAGGCCAGAAAAGGGTGTTGGATACCTTGGAACTGGAGATATAGACAGTTGTGAGCTGCCATGTGGGTGCTGAGAATTGGACACAGATCATCTACAAAAGTAGCAAGTGCTCTTAACTGCTGAGCCTTAAATTTTCTCTGCAGCCTAAATTTTAATTTTTAACTAATATTTTAAAATAGAAATAATACCAAAAAAGCACATGAAACAAATGTAGAATTTAATGAATTATTATAAGACTAATATTCTTTTGTTGTTGTTGTTTTGTTTTGTTTTTCGAGACAGGGTTTCTCTGTGTAGCTTTGGTGCCTGTCCTGGACCTCGCTCTGTAGACCAGGCTGGCCTTGAACTCAGAGATCTGCCTGGCTCTGCCTCCCAAGTGCTGGGATTAAAGGCGTGCATCACCACTGCCCGGCTGAGACTAATCTTCTTATAACCTACATCAAAATCAAGAAATAGTATTTGGCCGTGCACTCCAGATTCCCCTGCGTGTATCCGGCCCTATAGTGCCCTCATATCCCAAGAAAGTACTATCCCGACCTCTTAGAGAACTGGTTCTCAAAGGCAGTTCATGAGTGAATCTGCACCATCACTTCGATGTTGACAGCAAGGGAAACTACTGTCAGGAGCCCTCAGCAGAAACTCTATGTGGCTGTGTGGAACCCTGAAATTCATATGTTAAGAAATCTAGCAGGTGATTCTCATGCGTGCTTAAAGTTTGAGAGCCACTATTGGTGATAATCAGTCCCTTGTGTCTTTATTATTATTTTTTAATCACCAAATATGAACTTCTGAACAGTGTTTTGTTCTTGCCTGGTTTTTACGTTACATGTGCCTTTGCATCTCTTCGACTGTAAAGTTCCCTGCATCAGCCTCCTCTTTTCTTACACTTTATCTGTAAGGGAAGCCAGGCTCTGTAACCTGCCCAATCCCCCTCCCCACCCCCTGTTTGGACGCTGCTGATTGTAGACGCCCCATGCAGTTCAACAAACTCTTCTGTCCTCTGCGTTCCCTGCAAACTGGCAACTAGGTCCAGACGCTTAATTGGATTTCCGTCTGACCTCTTTGGCAAGACCACAGCTGTGTTCTTCTCTTGTCAAGAGGTGCACAATATCCACTTGTCATGCTCTTGGGGAAGTGAAAAGTTGGAGATAGTGCTTAGATACATTAATTCATTAAGGGTCACAAACAGTCACAGCCAATCCTGCCATTTGTTTTTCATTTATTACCTAAACGGTTTTCACAGAGAACTGTTCTCCCATTTGTATGCACACACTTCTTGATTCTTTCCTATTTTTAACCAGTTTTCAAGATAATGAGTTAGTTCCCCCATCATCTTCCAAAAGCGGCTAATAATTTTTAAAATTTAATTATATACTCGAAGACTTCCACATATTTGATATGTAAGTACTATCATTGTCAATGTTCAGGTTAAATCCCTCTTGAGTTAATGCCACTTCAAGTTGGTTTCTGAACCTTTCTAGAAACTATCTAGGATGGCAATGTGCTTCAGATGTGCTTTGCATATTTCCTGCCTTAAATAATTTCTTTCAGAAATCATGGCTTCTTTTAGAGAGAAATAATATCTCCAGATCACAATGGGAGCCCTAGTGGAGCTCATTTTGACTGGGTAAGCATTGTTTTTAGACATTAAAAAATGATTGGTTTACCGGGCGGTGGTGGCGCACGCCTTTAATCCCAGCACTTGGGAGGCAGAGCCAGGCGGATCTCTGTGAGTTTGAGGCCAGCCTGGGCTACCAAGTGAGTTCCAGGAAAGGCGCAAAGCTGCACAGAGAAACCCTGTCTCGAAAAACCAAAAAAAAAAAAAAAAAAAAAAATGATTGGTTTTATTTTTTGTACACAAGTGTTTGCCTGCATGAATGTAAGTACACCATGTGTGTGCAGTTCCTTCAGGGTCCAGAGAGGGTGTTGGATCGTCTGGACTTACAGATGTTTGTGAGCTACCGTGTAAGTGCTGGGAATCAAACTTGGGTCCTCTGGAAAAGCAGCCAGTGTTCTTAACTGCTGACCAACTCCCCAGCTCCCCCTTTTAGGCAATTTTAATGAATGAAATTTAAAGCATGTTGGTGGCAGGGAGGTCTGGTACTGTGTAATAAATTACTTCAAGGTATAGCTTTTTATAACCCTATTATCTCAAACAGTTTTTATGGGTCAAGAATCCCAGAGTGGCATACAAGAATGGTTTAAATTAGAATTTCTTGTGAGGCTGTGACCAGCCAGGCTGTAGTCAGGGCTTGGTGGGACTGGAAGATTAGCCTTCTAATCCTGGCCAATTGGTGCCAGCTCTTTGCAGGACCTCATGGTCCTTCCCAAAAGGCATGGCAGCTGGCTTCCCCAAGAGAAAGTGATTCAAGAGAGCATAACAGAAGCCACAGTGATTTTGATGATAGTCTTGGAAGTCACCCTCTGTCAATCACATGACATTCTATGGTTTACATGAGTCAGAGGAGGAGATGGTGCTATAAAAGGGTGTGTATGACTGAGGAGAGTGTTACTGGTGACCATCTTTGAGGCTGGTTGGTATTTAAAGATAGAAAATAACTCTATTGGGTAGTTTTTTTTTATTGTCATCTTGATACAAGCAAGACGAGAGAGTCGCCACTGAGGGACTGCCCTGTGACCACATCTATAGGGAAGTGTCTTGATTGTTGATTGATGAGGGAGGGCCCAGCCATGGTGGGTGTTAGCATCCCTGAGCAGGGAGTTTTGAGAGTAGGCTGAGCACAAGCCAGAGGGAGCAAGCCAGAAAGCAGCATTCTTCCATGGTTTCTGCCTTGATTTTTCTCACTAATGGCTTGTATGAGCCAAATAACCCCTTTCCTTTCTGTATTAGCTCCTTTTCTATTACTACGATTAAAAACACCAAGACCAAGGCAACTTATAGCAGGAAGGGTTTATTTGAGTTTATGGTCCCAGAGGAGTAAGAATCCATCACTGTCACTTTGAAGGCATGTTGACTGGAGCAACGAGCTGAGAGCTCACACCCTCAGTGGCAAACACGCAGCAGAGAGAGCAAACTGGGAGTAGAGTGAGACCTTAAAAGCTTTCAGAACCCACCCCTACTTCCTCCATATTTCCTTCAGCAAGGCCACACCTCCAAAGCCTCCCCAAACAGTGCCACCAACTAGGGACCAAGGGTTCAAATATCCAAGACTATGGGGGCCTCTATCACTCAAACCATGACACTTTCTAAGTTGCTTTTGATCATGGTGTTATCATGGCAACGGAAAGCAAATGTGGACAGTGTATGCCATGTGATACTTCTGGTCACAGTATAGGGGCTTAGCTTCTAGTTTAGCTTACTCTCTACTGTATCAGAGATTCTTTCTTCCATAGTGAGAATTGTAGGAATGAGAATATCTCATAATTGCCCACTCATTTTACTATTAGTTCAGGTCTTTGGAGAAGGAAACATCAAGGTAGGGTTGAACATGCAATAGGTTTGGAAGGGAAACCTCTGGGTCATGTGAAGGAAAGGAGACTAGAGTCACAGGGATACAAGGCAAATCTCACAATAGGAACTGGAAAAGGGATAGGGCTGGGTAGGCAGAGCCTTGGAGCATGGCTCAGTTCTTAGACTGTTTTTGTCCAAAGGGAGACTCTTTCAGCCAAGGCTACCTGTTATACAAGTCCTAAAGCCAACAGGAATAGCTCTGCAGTACCCCACTATTGTGGCATATTTAAAATGTGTTTCATTCACTTATGCTGTGGAACATTTAATGATGCAAAAATGTGTTATATTCTTTTATGTTGCGTTTGTTTAACTCCTTGAAGCTGTGTTACTTTGCCTGTCTAAAACACTTGATTGGTCTAAAAAAGAGCTGAACGGCCAATAGCTGGGCAGGAGAGGAATAGGCAGGGCTGGCGGGCAGAGAGGATAAACAGGAGCAAGACTAGAAGAAGGAGAAGTGGAAAAAGGAGGAGAAGAGGACACCAGGGGCCAGCCACACAGCCAGCCATGGAGTAAAAAGGAAAGAGAGGTATATAGACTAGAGAAATGTAAAAGCCCAGAGGCAAAAGGTAGATAGGATAATTTAAGAAAAGCTGGCTAGAAACAAGCCAAGCTAAGGCCAGGCATTTATAAGCAAGAATAAGTATTTGTGTATTTATTTGGGAGCTGGGCAGCGGGCCCCCAAAGATTAAAAAAAAAAAAACAGACAACTACACCCTACTGTGCTCATTCACTGGCTGAGAGCAGCTCTGTGGGAAATGGGCTCTGTGCAGTGGTACCCTGATCTTGGATGGGAGGTAGATATAGAAGATACAAGTTAGGGCTGTCAGTCAATTATATCTCTGGAAAGTGGAGGTCAGAGGTACATTTCCCTGTAACCTACAACTTTGTTGTGATACACAGTAGACTCTGACTGGTCATTTCACTATTACTACCAATATGGTCACTGTTGAACTAGAATGTTCTTCACGTACTCACCTCATTGCCCACTTCTGTATCCACAGCATCAGAATATCGCAGTTCATGTTGTAGTCTGTTTCTTTTTCCTTCATTCAAGATGTCCACATTTTATAAACCTTCTGTCAGGTTAAAATTACATATATCCATCCCCTCTACTACATCATCTGCCCTTGTCATAGTCCATTAAACTGATTTCAGCGTATCAGTTAATATTTGAGAGACATTTAGAACAAAGCCTAGTCATTTACATACACTACTGTAAGTAAAAGGTGTAGCTTTGCCCCTGAGTTTGTTAACCAGCTGACCTATTATTTGATGAGCTCCAGGCCACTGAGAGACCCTGTCTCAAAAAAACAAGGTGCACAGTTCCTGAGGACGGCATTTCATGTTGTCTTCTAGCCTCCACACATACATGTACATGTGTGCACTCTTGTCTGCTCCCCTATGAATATGCACACATATATACACATCAAGATCTATGGCCCTGAGGTATCTGACTTCATCTGAGACTCCAGAGCCCAAAGTAGACAACCCAGAGTAGTGATAGCTCAGGAAGTAAACAATGTGCCAATCCTCCCATGTTGGGGTAATTCACATCCTAGGATCCAACATGGGCCCAATGTGGATTTTTAAAGCTAAAATAGGAGACTTGGAGAACACATCTTGGAGCAGGTTTTGTTTTGTTTTGCTTTACTTTTTGTTTGTTTTGTTTTGCATGACCCTGATCATCAGGAGAGTGCGGGGGCCAAGGGCAAAGTGTGGGTTCAACCCTTCTGCTGTCAGAAATACTTCAGTGGCAGGCAGGAGAGATGGATCAGAGGTTAAGAGCACTGGCTGCTCTTCCAGAGGTCCTGAGTTCAATTCCCAGCACCCACATGGTGGCTCACAACCATCTGTAATGAGATCTGGTGCCCTCTTCTGGTGCACAGGCATACGTGCAGGCAGAACACTGTATACATAATAAATAAATAAATTAAAAATAAAGAAAAGAAATACTTCAGTGGGAATGCTTAAGAAGCATTAGTCTATATATAACTCAGGCATTGAGAGGAAATTTTCAGCTTTTAAAACATAATTTAAATAACAATAAGTGCCAATTCATAAAGAAGCAGAGTAATTGTTCCAGAAACACAGGGTTTCATCTGGGCTGTGTCTTTCCTCTCCTTCCCTATTCACAGCCTCCGAGTTGTCACAATACAAAATGGCTCTGTAAATTAGTTAAGTATACAGAGACAAATGCAGGCAAATGCACATGCGTGAGGAGAATCCAATTAAGATTCCCCAGATGAAGGCTCTCTGTGAGAACGTGACATAGAACCTTCTGATAACTCACCCATGATGAATGTGCACAAAGATTACAAAGGATTTCTTTGGCTTGCTATATGAGAACCTCTGATTACCCCTTCCCTGTCTCCTTCACCTTTACCACATCTCTGGAAGCATGATGTTGGCCTTGTAGACACTAGTGGCCTGGGGTTTTTTTTTTTGTGCTCACCAGGGAACTATGGTAACCACTGCAGGACAGTTCTGGTGGGAAGGCAGGGCAATTCTCCATCTTGCAGAGAAATCCATGTTGAATGTGTCCGTGACTATTCCTGGTCCAAATCCTGTCTTGGCCTTAGTTTTAAGGAGAGGGCTAAAAAGCAAATGGGCGGTTGGCTTCTGAATTCTCCTCTGGGCTATACTCTTCCCACTCAAACCAAACACCTCCCACCTGCCAAGAAAAAAAAAAATCTGGTGTTAAAATATAATCAGACTTGTAAAACAGAACATGGGGTGATTATTTTAATGACAAGATTTTTTTTTTCCTTTTCCAAAAGGAGCATTTGCCAATGGATTCCTTTAAATAACCAATCCCTTGCATGTTTAAGGGAAGTCATGATTGACAACAGCATGACGCATAGTAGAGCTTTTTTGGAAACACATCCCATACGTGTCATTTGGGTGGCCCTCCTGGATGAGGACGATGGCGATCCAAGAGAACCAAGGCCGCATTAAAACAGCATTTCTAGAACCAACATGAAACGGAATGGTCTTTGAATGTCCAGCATCTGGCTTACGTGATCCAAAGCTGTGTCTTTCGGTCTCTTCTGCAGTGAGTGCCTGCTCCGTTGAATTTGCCCTACAGCTGTTTCCAGACATACAGAGCTACGAGTTAAGCTCCAGGAGTCGATTGCCTGGAATTAAGGCTCAGGTACAATACTTCCCAGTTCTGTTACCTTGGAGGAGTTATGGTTTCATCTTTTTCAGCCTCTGTTTTCTCATCAGGATAAGGGATTGACATGAGCATCAAGTACGGTAACTTATTAAATGTGATATGTAACACCCTGCCTGCCTGCTATACACTAAGTTATTAGCTGCTATTAATAACTGCTAGATGGACAGGATGCCATCCCAATGCCCAGGAAATAGGAGAACAGATGTCTTGGTCTATTCTAATTACAGGATCCACAAACCAGGCAAAGACTCAATACACAGCTTCTAATTATCTAGTTAGCACGGAAGGACAATCTATATTAGGTTAAATTCCAAGCAGCTACTTTCAGCCAATATATCCTTACATTTCAAATGTTCCAGTTTTCCACCACCCATCTAGCACACCATTTTCTACAGGGTACAAAGGGCAGGAAGTTCTTCCAAGTGTCTCAGTGGGGAATGTTTGTTAATTAAAATCAGAACATCTTTAAGTGAGATACCAGGAGGTTTTTTTGGGCTTGGGACAAGTGGAAGGAACGGCTAAGTTCTGCTTTTTAACGAGGGCTTGGTTGAAATGATGTCTGCTGTAATACACAGCAGTGGTTCTCATTAGCAGCCCAGCTCTCACCCAAACCCTGCGAGAAATACAGATTCTCGGGTCCACTCAGAGTGATCAGAGCGCAGTAGTTTGTGGTTGAAGAAACCCTCGGGAGCAATATTGATCTCTCATATGGATGGCACACCACCCACTCTGTTCCCAGCAGACATCACTAATGAGATCTCAAAACTCTTTTCCACACAGTGCCCGGAGTGCCCCGAGTCACCACACATCAATCTGATTTGCCATGGCCGGTCAGCAGTTACTGATGGAAGGTCTCAATGAAGCATTCCTTCAGTTTCTTGCATTTCCCCTGCAGAGAGATTATGGCCCTGCTTAAAGAGGGTGAGACCCTCAGGACAACAAAAAAAAACAGGTTGGTTTCTGAACCTGAACATCATCCCTGACATAGACAAGCCCAGTTGCCATAGCACATGAAATTGCCTTCAGAAATACAGGCATGAAGTCTGCAGGGCAGGCTCTAGCCGGCAAGCTCAATCTCAGTATAATTGCCATTCAAACCCTGTAAAACTGTGCTAAATGCCCAACTGAGATAGCATGAAAGACTCCTGCCAGCTACCTATTCATCCCCTAGCTATTCCTATACGCCAATTGTTATAAAAAGCTAGATCCCATCAAATTTTACACTCTGTCACTAATTAACTTTACCCTTTCTGGTCTGTTCCTCTTTCTAAAATCAATCTATCCTTTGGGGGTGGGGATTTAAATGGAAGGAAGTACTCACACCCTTTCAGATGGACTGTTCCCTGGGATGTGACACCAAGATTTGTACAGGACATTAGGATATCGGCTCGTTTCCTGTTTCTTGTATTTCTCCATCTACTTCTTATTCTTGCCAGTGGTGGTGGATTCTTTGGTGTTGTTTTGGTTTGGAGACAGGATCTCGTGTATCGTAGGCTGGCCTTCAACTTGCTGTGACCTTGAACTCCCCCTGCCTCCCTCTCCCAAATAGTTGGATTACAGGTATGTGTCCGCATGCCCAGATTCCTTTTATATGAAATTTTAATCATCAACATTCAGTATAGATTGTTCTTAGATTGGGCTCAACCTATAATCATGTTTGTACTGTTTTTATTTTTTCACTATCTGTTGTGGTGTTTTATTATCTAATGTCTGGAATGTATGAAAGTCTCTTATTTATAAATAGGACCTGAAAAACAAGGGAACTTCCTTTATATTTACCCGTATTGCCTAATACACCTAAGTTAACTTGTACAGGCTTTCAATGAATGTGTTTATTTCCTCAATAGCTTTTCTGACAGATGGTCACTGCTATTAGTGACAGCAGCTGATATCTTGGGACTTTAAATATTCAAAGCAATTCAGCACAAATTCATAACTAGTGTTGCTTGAGTTTCAGTGCATGCTGGGAGTTCTCAGCTAGGAAGAGGACTTGTGCTAAAACTAGCTGGGACTATACCTCAATCCAAGCTCCCACTCCAAAGCCAAGAAGTCTAAACTGGAGCCCTGGAATGGGTAGGGCATCTGAGCAACAGGCAGTGTTAGTCCTTAGGGCTTACAATTGAACGCTAAGTCAAGCACACCTGTTTAGATTTTACAAGCTATTACTGGAATACTGTCCAAAGAACGAAACTGGCAGAAGCTAGGTGAGTGCATGGTTCTAGTCACGGGTGGAATTCCGTGCTCGTGGGACTCTGGAATGGAGACCAGCTGTCTGAAGGTAGAGTTGGCAGCGAAGACTAATTTAACTCCTAAGCAAATCAGACTTTGGGTCTAGGATATAGATGCTCGATTCAGGCTCCACCATGACAGATACTGTCACGTGCCCTTCCAGCATCCTGGTTCTTTCTCCTCCTTGTTCTGGGCAGTCAACATGCCCGAGAGTGAACCCTCAAATAACTAAGATGATTATAGCAGTCATGATCTCTGGCATCTTACCTCCTCTGCAGCCATTGATGATATACGATCCAGCTATGACAACGAGGCAGAGCAGAAGCGCTTTGGGAAAACACTTTTTTTTTTCTGTTCAGGGTGCAGAACAGGCATAGTGTTTCGTCTTTCCTCTCCCTGCTTGAGATTTTGGGAGCAGTGGCAAAAGACCAACCAGAGCGCTGAAATCCCAGCTCTGTCGTCAGCGATCCATGAAACTAATGTCAGAAGCCATGTATATCTGACTGTCACTACGTAAGAATTAGAATTCCTGTTCAAGCTCTGGATAGATCCTCCATCACTCACCATGGAAAACATTCCTCGCTAATACTTCCACCCACTTATAGATTTGGACATTTTTAACGGGTATCACATTCAGAGAATAGAACTGAGCATATGTGTGCAGAAGATCCAACAGACAGGCCACACTGCTATAGCATACACAAGAACAGACTGACTGCGTGTTCTGATCAGATCCCAATGGAAGACTGTGTTTCTAGATGGGGATGAAGATTAGCTGAGCACTGGAAACTGAAAGAGAAGAGGTTGAAGCAGTAGAGTTTTAGCAAGGAATGTTGGTCTATGGACAGTGTTCCTGCAGTGGGCTAAGGAATTTGTATACTCCATTCTTACTACTCTTGGCAGCAGTTTGGGGCTCTAGGCTGAGTCACGGCTAACCCCAATCTGTGTTCTAGTTCCTAACTATATGACCTTGACAAAGCTCTTATACTACATTACTTCCTAATTTCCCCATCCTTAAGATGGAGATATTATTAGCACACACCTTGTAAATGTGTGTCAAAAATAAGTTCGATAATCCACATAATGAATTTAACTCAATGTTAGATACACAGTGTGGTGGTTTGAATGAGAATGGCCCTCATAGGCTTATCTATTTAAATAAGTAAGGCTTAGTCCTTACTTGGTGGACTGTTTAGGAAAGATTGGGAGGTGGGGCCTTTTGGAGGAAGTGTGTCACTAGGGGTGTGCTTTGAGGTTTCAAAAGCCCACACCAGGCCCAATGTCTCTTTTCTAAGCTTCCATCTTACAGATAAGCTCTCAGCTCCTGCCAATACCATGCCTGCCTGCCTGCCACCATGCTTCCTCCCGTGATGATCATGAACTAACCTTCTGAAACTAGAAGCAAGCTCCCAGTTAAGCGTTTCCTTTGATGAGCTGCATCGATCATGGTGTATCTCTCTTCATAGCAATAAAACAGTAACTAAGACACACAGTAAATATTCAATATAGGATAAAAATCAGTTGTGGTGGCACAAGCTTTTAATCCCAGCTCTTGGGAGGCAGAGACAGAGTTCTGTGAGTTCAAGGCCAGCCTGGTCTACATAGTGAGTTCCAGGACAGCCAGGAGCTGCATAGAGAGACCCTGTCTCAAGAAAACATTAGTAAAGGAAATTTGTTTTATTTGAGAAGTAAGTATATGGACTCTAGCATCAGAATACCTGGGTTCAAATCTTACATTCATGGTTTATTGACATATAACCTTAAGTGATTCTCAGCCTCCTTATCTGTTACATGGAGGTAGTGATACCACCAGCCTTAAATGACAGTTGTGACAATTCAATCAAATGGTGTCATAGAATACTCAGCACTGTTAAATGACAAATAAATACTGCCTCATGCTATTACGAGTTGTAGACTGAACACCATAAAGAATTTTTTAAGACTTATTTCTTGTTATTTGGTTTCTAAAAATCAAGTCAAGTACAAGTGCATGCACTATAGTTCCAGCTACTGGACAGGCTGGGACAAGAAGATCACTTCAGTCATGAGTTTGAGACCAGCCTAGACAGTGTAGAAAGAACCTGTTTCAAAAAAGAAAAAGAAAAGAGATGAGGAGAATTATGATGCAAGAGGAGATGATTGGGGGATAACTGGCTGAGGATGGGAAGCACAGACACACCACCACAGAGGAAGCTGAGGGACAATAGGCGATGGGTAGAGTGGGGTTACTGAAGAGAATGGGGAGGGTAAGGGGAATTGCATCATATTCCATTTTTTAGGAGACTGCTTTATACATACTAGTTATTCTTCTTTTGCCTAGCTAACCTCACAATCCTAGAGCAAACCAAATATTCTAACAATGCCATTTAAGAAAATTTACCATGTAGAATAGTTTTATCCCATGTTTCCTAATTGCTCATCTCAACGAATCTAGTAATATTTAAGGATTATCTGTACAACGCACAATTCAGATCATATCTAACCCAAGAAATATGTAAGAACAAAAAGTTAAAGGAACTGGTACCAGAAGTCACTTGGCTCTGCATGGCATATATAAATTATGAAGAATTATGACAAACAAGATATGTGCAGCATGTAGTTGCTGTAATGGCTGTTTTTGTTTTGTTTTGTCTTTTTTTTTTCTATGAAATGTAGTTTCTGTTTTTGGAAAGGAATCTATTCAGAGTTCTTTGAAACAAACAAAGAAATTTCTGTTTCTAGAATGAGAAAAAGTGGCTTCCAAGACATTAGTGTGAGACTGTCTAGACTTGTCGTCCTAAGTTGGCCGTCATATGCTGCCAAGCTCATGGCCCCTCATCCCCCAAATACCCACAGTCATGGGCACTGGGCCAAGTTTTTTGAGGTCTCCTGGCTGCGTCCGGTCTCCATAGCAGGCTCATTATCAGCCAATGATGACCACAGAGTAGACACTAAAAAAACCATGAACTCTCACCACATCCCTGCTTACATGTCCTGCCACCAGTCTGGAATCTGGTTCCTTGACATCTCTGTTTGGTCACAGTTTACACCCTCTACGTGCTGCCTTTCCCCACCACAGAGTCCCTTGTCCACCTCTCCCTTCTCTCCACTACTGCATCACTGTTGGGGACATACACCTTCCAAATGTTGGGTTCCCAGGGTCTCAATTTTTCAGGTCCCAACTACCTTCTCTATTGTTTTTTCCCAGTATAACTTAGGTGTTCCCGATAAAGAAAGTAATGGGGCAGAGCCCACAGACCCACAAGAACGTGGAGTTCAGGGAATGACCTAGAGGTCAGTGACACTTCCCTTGGGGAGAAGCCCTCCAAAGTGACTCTAAAGCCTCTTCTCCACAGTCAAAGGCTGTATTATGCTTTTGTCTCATGAATCCAGTTGTCTGTTAAAATATGAGCATATTTTCTCAGACTCTTGCTAGGAATCTCAAACCTGGAACTGTTGTGACATATCTGTCTACTAAACTAAGTGGCCTCGTGGCTCATGGCTCTGCTTCATGGGGAGGCAGCATCCTTACTGGAAGGCTACTGAACCTAAAACATCATCTTCCATTTTCTCCCAGGAAGTTGAAGTGAGAGCACCCCACCTTTCCACTAAAATCCTAACACTGTTACAAAGGTAAGCTTTCTCTCATTTGTGATTGACAAGTTTTCTTAGAGTGGTAACCGCCTACTTGCTTGCTTGCCTGGAGTCATTTGGAATTTATCCCACTATCACTAAGCCCCAGCGACAACTTCTTAGCGTGCACAACAGCTATTTCTCAAAGTTGCCCCTGACATTGACTTTTCCCTGTTAACGCCACAGCTCCTTATCACAATTTATTTGCATGCCAGGTGCAGTTGGATAGACAGACATGAATTCTGAGTGACTAGAGATTATTAGACAGTAGATTTTTAATCTTTTTTTTTTTTTGGTTTAAATTATTTTCCTGAAATTTATTCTCGATTTTACTAGTGTGTTGCTTTGGGGTACAAGTGTGGAAAGCTTGTGTATAAAACCTGTATCATTTACTGGTTTCCAGTATATACATATACAGTCCTCCAAACTGTGAACTTCTTAGTCTTGGGGGGAGTGTGTTGATTTCCCTAGCCATCTATTCTTTAGCAGATAGACAGTTGACCAGTATGACCAATAGAATATGGATGAAGTATGATATGTCAATTTCAGAGTTTATGCCTTGAGAGATGTAGCTTTCACTTCCTGTCGTCTCTGGAAGCCCTACCTACCTTGTAAGCCCAGCTATCCCAAGACAGCCTGGCTAGAGAGGCTAGGCTGTCCCGAGGCAGCATGCAGCCTTCCGTCCATCCCTGCTAAGATGCAGGCGTCTGATTGAATCCTCCAGACTATCAGCAAGATGCTTTTGGAGCAGGAGGTTTCCTTACCTAGGCTTCCTCACGAAATCACAGGTTACAATAGACGGTTGTTTTAAGCCTCTGAGATTTGTAGTGATTTGTCACACACGATAAATAGAAAGAACAAAATCCTTGGGAGAGCGGTATCATGTACACCACTCTCCCACTCTCTCCCCGGAGATCAGCTTGTACCTTAATAGCTATTCTCACTTTACTTGAGTGAGACGCTGCAGATGTGAGCAGGTTGGTTGGTTTGTTTGTTTTAATTATAGCTGGCAGCAGCTAAGAATGCTGTGGTTCATTCTGTGTGCTGTTGGGCAGCACAGACCAGAGGACCAGACCAACCTCAGGCCACAGAGCTTGCAAAGAGGATTGTTTTTAGCATTTAGAACCTGAAGAGGATGAAACCCCTAATTCTTCCTTCTCATTACTACAGGGGCCCACCACCAGATAAAGGTGTGTTGCTGATAGAATGGGCTTACATGGAAATGCAATATGAGTCCCATCATACATGGTGACTGTAGAACCACAAGATTAAATGAAAATTACAGGAGACAGATACATTCTCTCTCTTTCTCACCTTCATGGTAGAGCCAAAGATAGAGTGGCAAAAGTAAAGAAAGAAATACAGATGAGATGAAGACAGAGGATTCTGAGCAACAGAAAAGATGGGGAAACAAAAATTAGCCATTCAGTATGCACTTAGAATTTTGAATGCAGGGACCCAGAAAACATGGATTCCCCAAATAACTAACGAGCACAACTCAATAATAAAATAATGACAAAATAATGGTTTAATATGAAAATAATTGGGCAGGGTGTCAAGAAATTACAATATCAGTCCTAACAACTGACAATCGATTGGACTTATTTTAAAAGGTTTCCTCGTTGTAAAGTGAGATCTCTCTCTGTCTTCCAGGAAATCACCCGAGTTGATTTGCGGAAGGGATGGAAAAGTAGCTTAGGCAGGAGAGAAATAATCAACAGCCACTAAGTCATGCCATCTTTTGAGAAATTTAAAATAATCTTTCTCTTTAAATGCAATCTCTTTTTAAAACGTTAAGCCAATCAGTCTGTTGCGCATGCACTGATTATAAAGTTTCTATATAAACAGCTAGCCCCTGAGAGATGGCTCAGCAGTTAAAGGTGCTTGCTCTTAAGCCAGATGGTCTGGGTTGGAGCATTGGGACCTGCATGACAGAAGGAGAGAGCTGACTCCAGCGGGTTGCCCTTTGACCTCCACACATGTCATGGCACATGAGTCTTCCCATGTCATGCACTCAGACACAATAAAAATTAAATGGAAATCTCACAGATACTAATAAATGAATGTAATTTTTTTTAGTTGAAAAAATCAAACAATCATGGGTACATAGTGAAAGGGCAGTCAATGCACTAGCAAGATACATGAACAGTAAAACTATTTAAGAATTCAACATCTAAATGGATCTCGTTGCTTCTTAGACTGGAAATAATCTCATCCGAAGACTTAGGATGTGTGCCTAAGTGACTTTTCTTATTGTCGTAACAAAATACCTGGTGAAACCAGCTTGAGAGAGGCAGGGTCTACCCTGGCTCACAGTTTGTGGATACAGTCCACTGTGGCAGGAAAGGGACGGTGGCGGGAGTGGCCAGCTGGTCACATGGCATCCTCAGTCTAGAAGCAGAGGGAAATGAACGATGGTGCTCAGCTCTCTTTCTCCATTTCCCTTTCATTCGGCCTGAGGTCCCAGCCTATGGGTTCATGCCCCCAACTGTTCAGGTAGGTCTTCTCACCTCAATCACCCCAAAGGAGAAACTCCCTCAGGGACACACCTACAGACTTGTCTTCGTTTGTGTTTTTGGAGTCCGTCAGGTTGATAGTAGTAACCATCAAAATGTGTATGAGAACTCGGCCCGCTGCTGAGAGCGGCACGGAAGTTGTAGGCTGTCGGGGAGCCGAGGGAACAGGAAGCAGCCCTGAGTTAGTGGCCCTAGCTAAGAGCAGCTCTCCTGAGCAATGGGAAGGACTCTAATAAACTAGCTGGTGGTTAGTTACAGTGTGCCCGCAAGCATACACCCAAAAGGGAAGCCATTCCTTCTCCTAATTAGTAGATACTGTTGGTAAAGACAATGCTATTTCTTGAGCTGTGCTAGGCAGAATTCCTGCGGCACAACTCCCGACAGGGCTTAATAAGGTCCAAACCTGAGACTCACCTCAGACTAAGTACATCAGATTCTCTGTACTGCCCAGGAGCCCGAATTTAAACAGGCACCCCGGTTGTGTCCCATGCACAACCGTAGCCCAAGGACGGCCGTGCATCCTCGAGCAGCATGGCTCTCTATAACGTGCTGCCACCGGTCCAACAGTTCCTTTGCTGTTTCTCCCTCTAAAAATGCCTCCCTGCTCACCTGCTTCATGGCTCCTTGGATCTACCTCCAACGTCTTGATGTCTTTTCTGCGAATTCTAATTATGCTACTTCGTATGGTGTCCTTCATGGTTCAATTCCATCCCTACCCTCTGACAACACCTTATCCCCTAGCTGTTTTATATAAGATGTGTATGTATACCTATTTTAGGCAAGGTCTTACTGTGTAACCTTGCCTGGCCTGAAACTCACTATATAGACGAGGCTGGCCTTGGAACTTAAAGAAATCTGCCTGCTTCAGTCTCCTGGGTGCTGAGTTCAAAGGCATGCACCACCATGGCTGTGTGTGTGTGTGTGTGTGTGTGTGTGTGTGTGTGTGTGTGTGTGTTTAAGTAAATAAAATACAATATTTGTATTTGAGACAAAGTCTCACTATGTAGTCCTGGCTAGCCTGGAACTCTCTTATGTAGACTAGTTTGGTTTTGAGTTCATAGAGATCCTTGTTTTTTTATTTTGAAAGTCAATGTTTGTTCTTCTTGTCTTCCAAGACAGAAGACAAAGTGAGTCCTAGAGCTCTGTGAGGCAGGAAGTCCTGAGGGGTACGTGTTTTGTAGAGAGCACTGAATAGCCATCCCACCACCCCACAATTGCCTTGGGCTCCATTCATTACACCTTAAGAAGCACTGATTTCATTAATCATCATTGATCATTTTCTATTTTTTCCTTAGCACTAAAATTAATCTAAACGAGCCAGGTGGTGGTGGCTGAGGTGCATGCCTTTAATCCCAGCACACAGGAGGCAGAGGCAGGTGGATTTTTGAGTTTGAGGCCAGCCTGGTCTATGGAGTGAGCTCCAGGACAGCCATGGCTACACAGTGAAACCCTGTCTCGAAAAACAAAACTAACTAACTAAAATGAAATAAAGATAATTTTTTAAAAATATTCCTAACTATATGACAATCTTAGAAATGGAAAGCTTGTTCTTTGTAATTCCTCCACACTGTGTCTTTATTATGGTCTTCCCTCCTTATTCCTTGGGGACTATCACCCTGTCTTCTCCCTACACCTTTGTCATGGCTCCTTCATGTCACATTCTGGAACATGCCCCCAGACTTCTGGTGGCAGCTGCCTGGGCTGGAGGTGGGTGGGCACCTCATTTAAAGCTGGGAGAGTCGGCTCTTTTCCCTTCAGACATTTTGCAGACGTGGGAGATGTCATTTGGAATGGGCCCAGGAAGTATTCTCTCTGCATGGACCAGAGAGATGGAGGACACTGTCCTACAGCAAGAGGGAAGAATGAGGTGGAGACAGGTGCAGAGAGAGGCAGGTGGGCGAGTGGTGGAGATGTGTTCCTGATTCTCATTCCCTACCCAACGTATATTCTGGAATTCAGGATAAATTTTTGTTCTCTGCTTTGTAGAACCAAGTTCTTGTTTTGTGTAAAGTTAGTTCTAGTGGCCCCACAGATTCTGGAAGAACAAAGATGCTAAGGGGGTTGTGGATGGCTTCTAGGTAACCAGTCCAATCCACAGGGCCTAACAAAACACATACTATTTCTCTTAATTTAAAAACGTGTATCTAAGGTCCAGTGGTGTAGCACACACCTTTAATATCCAGTACTTGAGAGGCAGAAGCTGGTGGATCTCTATGAATTGGAGGCCAGCCTGTTTCTCACAGTGAGTTCAAGGCCAGCTGGGGCTACATAGTACAACCCTTGTGGATAAAACCAAAGTACCTTAAAAAAATATTACTATTACTACTACTACTACTACTACTACTACTACTACTACTACTACTACTACTGAAACAAACTTGGAGAGGTTAAGAAACTTTCCCCAAAGCCAGACAACTACTAAGTCTAGAGGTAGAGATGGGACTTGTGACCAGGCTAGACTGAATCCACTATGGTAACCTATCTGTTCACGGGTGGGATAAACCTCTCTCTTTTCTTGCTCCTATACTGTAGAGCCAGGCTATGAGGATCTGAATGAGTTCTGTAAGCCAGTCAAGCACCATGGAGTTGATGTTAGCTCATTGGTGGGGCTGTATTTTGTGCTACCCTCTAGAGGCACTATGGAACAAATGAAGTATAACTGGCCAGCAGGTCCACCTGGAAGCTGGACCTGGCTCTAAGAGGGGGCCACTGGGAGCAGCAGTCTTCAGGATTCCATTGCCACAAAAGTTGATACGGGGTGGCCACACCAATGTAACGACTGAGATCTACTGGATCAATCATGGCTACCATTGAGAGCAGCAGGGAATGTATGACATATCTACTCCCAAGTCTTCATCCCTGGCCATCATGTCAACATGAGCTTCGGTCATTCATGGGGGCTTAAGGGATGAGGGTGGTGATGGGAGACAAGAGAGATGAGGGGAAGATCGCAATCTTTTTACGAAAGAGGAAACTGGGCTTGAGAAGGTAACTCAATGGGTAAGACTGCTTAGGACTTGAGTTTAAATCCCTAGCACACATATAAAAATCTAGGAATGGCTAAATGTGCCAGCAGTGGACACCAGGGGATCACGAGAGCTCACTGGCCAGGGAGCCTAGCCTAAGCAGTGAGCTTCTGATTCTGTAAGAGACCCTACCTCGAGGCAATAAGGTGGAGAGCATTAGAGGAAGCCATCTGACATCCTCTTCTGGCCTCTGCATATGCATGCATGGACACCCATATGCACAGTAACACACACACACACACACACACACACACACACACACACACACACACGGAAAGAAACAGTATAAGATTGTATGTTGTGGATCTAGAGATACCACGCACTGGTAGACCATATACTTAGCATGTGCAAGGCCCTGGGGTCAATCCTCAGTACTGAGGGAAAACAACATGTCGTGGCCTTGCCCACTGCTCACACACAAGTAGATGCCCTCATGGTCAACTCTCAGGTGTAATGAACAAGGTGTAAATGAAATGAGACTTTATATTTGGTCAAAGACTTTGCGATGCCTGGGATGAGTGGGTGCTGAGCTGTTGTGTGGTTCTAAACATAGCTGAACTATTGGCATGTTCATTCTTTCCTCTTTTCCTTTGAAAATAAGTGATGATGGCTCTTTGCTCCTGGGTGGGTGGGTGGGGCTCAGGTAGAAACCATTACCATTTCCCACGCTCAGGAGTATATAGTCCCTCACAGTTGCTCTCTCCTTGGATGCGACCTGTGCAGGGGCAACTCCAGCGCCTCTACAGCTCTGGGCTCTTGTGAACATTGTCTCCATTGGCTGCCAATTGTTACAAGACAGATAGATGGGCTTGGGAGGCCTCCGCTTGCTACTTCCACATCACCAGCAAGCCTCTTTTCATTTCCAGGCATTTAAGAAAAGACAGGGAAATAGAGAAACCTATCTTGACATCTTGTCTACCATGAAATCATGAAATCAGAGGAAAGGAATAAAGGGATACAGGTTGGCTGGAAGGAGATTGCCAACCTCGAAGAGAATAAAGTTCTTTAGAACAGAGCAAAGAGCTCCCTGAAAGGAAATGTAATTGGAGAGATAAATAAGACACAGCCCAGAGATGCCTTCTTCTAAGCATAACTGGAACAGCATGTTCTGATGGCTACACAGAAATATGTGGAAAGATTGCTGGGCCAGAAGTTCCAGTCCTGCTGGGATTTTTATTGACTCCATGTTTGTAAGAAAATGATCTGGCTGAGCGGTGGTGGCACATGCCTTTTATCCCAGCACTCGGGAGGCAGAGCCAGGTGGATCTCTGTGAGTTTAAGGCCAGCCTGGTCTACAGAGCGAGATCCAGGACAGGCACCAAAGATACACAGAGAAACCCTGTCTTGAAAAACAAAACTAACCAAATAAACAAACAAACAAAAAAAAGAAAATGATCTGAATGTAATAATGGCCCGAATGGCTTGATGGGACAAGGCTTTATAAGAAGGGAACGATACGGCAGAAAGAGAATTTGTGAGAGTGCTTTAAACGAAAGTGTTGGTTCGATGCAGTGTATTAGGAACTGGTGGCTGGCCTCACATTTACGCCTCCCCGTTCTGCTCCGTCTCTGCATTTGTAAATCCCATGCCTTCCAGAGTCCTGTGCATCCTAAATGTAAGTTTGAGTACAATTCCATCTTGCCACAAATCTTTCAGCAGCTCCTTAGTATACGGAAGATAAGGCCCAAGGTCTTTACCATATTGGCTCTTGGGGCTTGTCCTCATTCTCCCAAACTGACATTGGTGCCCAAGACCTGGCTTGCCTTCCTGCTCCTATATCTTCAGGGCTCCAAAAGCTCCAGGAGGCTTCCTAGTAGCAAGGTGCTTTCTTCTTTCTCAAGAGGAAATCAAGCCAGATAGACTGCCTCTCTACCAGGATGACAGCCCCAGTTCTGCTTTGCTGTTGAACATCATTCATTCATTCATTCTATGAGCATTCTTTGGTGTCTATCTTGTGTCAGGAACTGTGCTGGACTGCAGGGATTAAGTAACGTAAGGTTTTTTTCTTTCTCTTTTTTTTGGAGGGGGCGTGTTTTAAGGCAGAGTTTTTCTGTGTAGCCCTGGCTATCCTACAACTCACTCTGTAGACCAGGCTAGCCTCAAACTCAGAGATCTGCCTGCCTCTGCTTCCTGAGTTCTGGGATTAAAGGCGTGCGCCACCACCGCCGGGCTGTGACATAAGTTTACTACCTAGCATTTCTTCTGGAGGTCAGAAATCTTATGTGGGCTTTGCCTACTTGAAATCAGTTGGTGGGCTGCATTCCTTCTGAAGACCCCAGGAGAGCCTGATTCTCCCGCCTTTTCAGACCTTGGGTGGTGCCCATATCGTGATCTCTTCTTCCACGGTCAGGGCCAGCTGTGTAACATCTTTCACTGTCTCCACGATCACATCTCTTCCAGTTCTGACTGTCCTCCCATTGCCTCTATAGAGAAGCTTGTGATTACACTGGCTCCCTTGCATGGTCCAGGATGAGGCCCTTTCTACTTCAAGATCATCAATGTAGTCGCACCATCAAAGGTCCTTTTGCAATGTCAGGTAGGGTAACACTGATTCTGAGGCTCTTGGGAGCAACTGATGCTGTTTACGACTCTCTGTTACCCTTTTCCTTTGTGTTAAATCAGAAGAGCTGGGAGCTGCGGCACATGCCTATAGTTTCAGGCACTTGAGAACCCGAGACTGGAAGATCCCTTGGCCATAGGAAGTCGAGGCCAGTCAGGCAACACAGTGTGAGACGCCAACTCAAACAAACGCAAAACAACCGCCAACAAAACAAACAAGTGAAAATAGAGCCTTCTTGGATTCTAATTCTATTTCTAGGTGTTGGAATCCAGCTGTGCATACAGATGTGTAGTTCCTGCCATCAGGCGCCTCACACTTTAGATTAGGAGACAGATGATAAGCCTCATTTAACTTACTTAACAGTTGACTAAGTCAGAAAGTCTTGTGACCACTTAGCACGCAGAGATTTTAAAAAGGTGTGCTGCTAGGGAGGAACCCAGGGCCGCACACCTGTACCTCACAAGCACTGTACCACCAAGCTGCACTCCAACCCAATTTAGTGATCATTATCTTCAGCCTGGAAAGGTTACAAGAGTGTGAAAATGGTTCTCACTCAGTAGAACCCCGGGCAGTGGGGGAAATGCATTGCTAAAATACTGCCTGAGCCAGAAAGGGAGAATGTCCGGAGAAGGCTCTAGCTTGTCTTTGCCTCTGTCCAAACTCTGGTTGTACCTCCCCATGGTTGAACCCAGCTGGAGTCCCCATGGAAAGGGAGATTGGGAAACATGGGGGTCTGCTCTCCCATAAGAGAACACAAGGGGGCTCCTGAGAGTGAACAGGCAAATGACCAACCTTTGTACAGACTACAGGAACTCAGGGACTGAGTCATGCAGGTGCTTGGGGAAAGAGCTTTCCTGGCAGAGTGGTCAACCCATGTGAGGCCTGGAGGCAGAATACCTGATGGATATATTTAAAGACAGCAGGTTGAGTGTGTAGGAAAAGATGAAGAGATCAGAGAATGGAGCTCACTTTCCATGCTTGTAGATTCCACATCCCCATGGATTCAGCCAACCATGGATAAAAGATATATTACACACACACACACACACACACACACACACACACACACACACACGAGCTCACACACACAATCAGTGTCTCTACTAAATACATACAGGCTTTTTGTGTGTGAGGGGAGTCACTATTTCCTAGACAATTCTGTGTATCACCATTATGTATGTAAGAGGCCAATACTTTAAAGTGTTCTGGAGGATGTATATAGTTTATATGCAAATTCTGTGCCTTTTTTTGTTTGTTTTTCGAGACAGGGTTTTTCTGTGTAATAGCCTTGGCTGTCCTGGAACTTTCTTTGTAGATCAGGCTGCCCTCAAACTCACAGAAGTCCACCCGCCTCTACGTCCCAAGTGCTGGGATTAAAGGTGTGTGCCACCCCCACTTGGCATTTCATGTGTGTGTGTGTGTGTGTGTGTATATATATATATGTATGTATGTATGTATGTATATGACTGAAACACTGGAGGGTTTGTGTGTTTATGTTAGGGGAATAGGAAGGTGGGTAGGTAGGTCCTGGACCAGGCACTCTTGTGTGCTGAAGGACAACCGAATTCAGTTCTCTAGGTTGGAATTTGAACTTGTATTTTAATATTATTTTCTTCAAGTTTCATGAGAATTGCTGTGAAGTTTCTGAGCAGCTAGGTGACATGATCTGACTTACACAAACTCCACACTCTACGTCAATCATGTTGATCAGATATTAGTTGCAGAGGGCAGAGTAGGTAAGCTATGTATGGAGACCAAGAGGGAGACTATTGTGACAACCAGGTGGGAAATGACTTGAAGCAGAGATGAAGTTTCCCTGGGTGGAGAGTGCTTGCATTCTGCATACATTTGGAAGGAAGGGCCAGCAGTATTTATTCGTGGTTTGGATGTGGGCTGTAAGAAAATGGAGAAGAATGCCTGTAAGAAGTTTGCTCTGGACTTCTGAAACTCTGGGAGGGCACCGTTAATTGAGATGGGGATGATCGTAGCACATTGGTTTGGGGGGAATACCTACAGCATCTAGCCTTAGATGTGAGATATTTGTGTCTTGGGGGTGTTGAGTAGGATAGGGATGTACAGTCTGGAGTTTGGGGCACTGCTGGCTTGGGGGTGTAAAATGGTTATCAGTCAGTATCTCACGACCATCAGACTGCTAAGGTCACCAGGAAGTGAGAGGAGATCACGGATAGAAGGTGTCCACAGAATCTACACTTCGGGGTTTGAGACTGAAAGGCTGAATGGTAGGACTCTCCGTCCTGAGGGAAAAGAACAGGAAGAATTTTCAAAGGTGAGCCTGCTTGCCTTCATCCCTGCTACCAAGGGGTCCAGTTGGGTGAGGAAGCACAGGTTTTTCTGCTGTTTCTGAGAACACCTGTTTCCATAGCAGGTGAGAGGCTGCTCCTCGAGGCTGCAGGAGGATGGAAGGAAAGGGAGCGAGGGCAGCAAGGACTGAACAAACACCCTCTTCCCAAAGACGCTAGATGTGAAACGAGGCAAGGGCAGACGTGGAATGCAGGAAATGTCTGATTTTCACCATGGCACAGATTATATAACCGAATGTCTGTAAATCATAAGAGAAAAGGCTTCAGGAGCTGGGGAGACGGCTCAGCGGATGAAGAGCTCTCTGCAGTTCCAATCCCGAGAACCTACACAGTAGCTAGCCTACATCTGCAAACCCAGTGCTTCTAGGGGAGGCAGAGGTGGGAGGGTCCCAGAAGCTCAAGGGCAGGGCAGCCTGGAGTACGTGGCACAGGAACAAACAACAAAGGGACCCTGCTTCCAACAAGGCGGAAGGTGGGGACCGACACCCAAGGCTGTCCTCTGAATTCCATGCACGCCCAGTGAGTGTGTGCGTCGTCACTCATGTGCACACACAAAAAGAAGATGGTTCATTAGAGAGGGAAACTAGAGAGAGGACAGTTACTGAAATCGATGTCCCTCAGCTGAAGAGGATGGGACTAGTACACAGAGCAAGAGGTTAGTCTAAGGTAAGAGCTGAGAGGTTGCTCTAAGTTGCAGGAAGCGAAGAAGAGAGCCGGCATCCCGACACAGGTAGACAGGTAGAGAGAGAACACAGGCACATAAGGCAGGCAGAGTGCCCTGGCAGGGGGCGTGTTCAGTCCTTTCCTGCTTGCCTCGGTCCAAGGATGAAAGGAGTCAGGGCACAGACAGTGAGTAGCCCACAGTGGCTTGATGGAGGAGAAGGTGTGGCGTGACACAGTCTTTATAGGGTAAGAGGGTGGAGGGGAAGCACAGTGGCTCCTCTGTAATTCAACATGGGAAGCTAATTGATTAGAAAGCACGTGGTGTTTCAGACGTATAATGAGCACCATTCTGTAGCTGGGAGAATAAGGAATCCCATATTAAGGCAGGTTTAAACTCCAGGAGGCCAAAGCAACAAAACTCTCACTTTTAACCAACACTGGAGTTTGGAATCCAACACCCTTCACCAGGGCCTCATAAAGAGCACCGAAGAAAGTTAACAGATTTGGCTCATACTTGGGTCACTTGTTTCAAAGGGCTCTCTGGGATTCATAAAACAGGTGGCCTGGAGAACAGGACTGTGCTGCCCAGCCATTTTTTAAGGGCAAAACTATGTTACATTCATGAAGGAGAACTGATTTATACAATCCAGTAATTTGATGACAGTTTGATCCTTAAAATAGATCCATGGACCGATGGTGGAGTGCGATGAATTGGTGGGTAAAGGGACCTGTCAACCAAGCCTGAGGGTTTGAGTTCAATTTCCAGAATCTACAGGGTTGAAGGAGAGAGCTGACTCCTACAGGTTGTCCTCAGACCTCCACATGTGTGCTATGGCACACACACGCCCACACACGTATGTGTGCATGCGTAAGAAAATAAATAAAAATGTTTTAAAGAGATAGTTCAGTTCCTGATAAGCTGTGAACCCAATGCCCATCCTGTCTCCCTTCTGTAGCTGGAAGTTTCCTGGTCAGGGAACCAAGAAGAGAGAGATGGCTCAGTGATTAAGAGCACTGACTGATGTTCCAGAGCACTTGGGTTCAATTCCCAGCGTCTACATGAATGCACCTAGCCAATCATGCCCAGAAGCCGCCATGTGATTACTGGGAATTAAACTCAGGACCTCTAGAAGAGCAGCCAGTGCTCTTAACCCTTGACCCTTATTTCCTTCTTTCTTACAGCTGTCTTGTTGTAAGTTTGCATTCACTCACATTTGTCTTTTACTTGGATTGACATGTTTATTAAACAACAAGGAGCCTGTTCTGAGTGTAAAAAACGAACCACCAATAATGCATACCCTTTAAAATTGCTATTACAGGGCCTATAGTTTTGTTGTCTTTGTTGTTGAGACAAAAGACAGCTTCAATATAAAATTATCAACATGTAGCTAAAACATAGTGAAAATGACCCACTATAAAATCAAACTTTCATTTGCTTTTTTATAGTTCAATATAAAAGGGAAATATCTGTCATTTATTGCAAACTTTTATAGGTCTGAGTGCTACAGAATTTTAAAGCTGTAATAACTTAACATGTGGGCCACCTCTTGATTTTTACAGATGTAGTATCAGACACAGTAAATTCCTCAAAGAGTCTCAATTATTAGCGGCACAGAACTCAAGCCCCACTTTCATTGAAGTTTCTAATATAAAAACTTTCAGGCAGGGATGACCCATCAGGGAGAGGGTTTTGCAAGGCTGGTGACCTGAGTTTGATCCCCAAAGCCCACATAAAAGTGGAAGGAGAGAACCGACTCCACAAAATGCTCTCACCTCCACACTCTTGTCCTGCCGGGCACCTCCTTCTCCCATCACACACACACACACACACACACACACACACACACACACACACACACACAGGCCATCGCCATAGGTAACCTAAAAGCCTTAACTGTTTAGTCTTTACACACTTAGGTTCATTCTTTAGGTTTCTAGATGTATGGGATTAACAGTTTCCCCATATTGATGTTTAGGGATGAATTCTCTTTTTTCATAGTGTGAGTTCTGTTATATATAATGAAATTTATATTTATTCATCTTTGTTGGCATCAAAACTTCATGCTTAACTTCTGTCAACTGCAGCATATTACTTAGGCAGTAATACACAATCACCACAGAAAAGTTTCTCCCATTTAGACACAGAATGAGATTTCAATCAACAGCTGTTTGAACTTCTTTATTTTATGTATATGGATATATTTTGCCTTGCATGTGTGTCTGTGCTCCATGTGTATGGCCTGGTGTCCTTGGAGGGTGTCAGATCCCCTGGAACTGGAGTCATGAATGGTTGTTGGCCCACCACATGGGTGCTGGAAATTGAACTCCAGTCCCCTCGAAGAGCAGCCAGTGCTCTGAACCACTGAACCATCTCTCCAGCCCCTCAATATCATTTTGGAATTAGGCATAAAGACATAGTTTGAGGATTCGTAATTGTTATTATTTTATTATTATTTTTAGTTTTGTCTCCTGCCCTCCCCTATGGTGAACAAGGTTTTAATGAGACAAAGAGAAAAGAGAGCTTGTAACCACAGAAAAAGACAAGATTTGAGCAGAAATGGGAGCAGAAGTTTAGCAGAGGAAAAAACTTGACTGTAGTGCAGAATCGGACGTATTAATTCCAGGGACTATTCAGGGTTAGGCGAAGTAAAGGTACTGCAGACACACAAGGACCATTACCTTCATTTAAAAAAAAAAAAAAAAAACAGACACAAAATACCTACTAGGCAAAAAGCCTGCAGAGGCGTTGAGAATACCAACGTAAGTGAGCCATGTGCTCAAGGAGCTGTCTCGTGGGGGCGTTAGGATGCGGAAAGGAAGGCATCTTGCGGGGGCTGGGGAATGAGATTTTTTACGCAGGAAGGCTGATAAACTGAGTACATGGTGGGCACTCAGAAGTAGAGCGATGTCCTGGCTTCGAGAGTCCCAGAACCTCTCCGGCCAAAAGCACCCAGGTCCGCGGCGGGCGCAGGTCTACGGAAGGCTCCAGCCTTCCCGTCCCCACTGCTAGCTAGCTAGGCCCGGGGCAGCGGAGGAGGCAGGTGAAAACAGCACCCGGCGGCGGTCGAGTCGTCATGGCAACCAGAAGTTCCGCGGTCCTCGCTACCCGGCTTCCACTTCCCCCCCGGCCGGAGCTGGGCTCAAGTCTCGCGAGACTTGCCGGAGCGCAGAACCCAGCCGCGGTGATCTCACCCGAGACTGAAGGAGGGAGGAGAGGAGAGGAGGGAGGGAGGGAGGGAAGGAAGGGATGGGGCGGGGAGAAGGGCCAGTGCAGCGCCGCCACCGCCGGCAACTTTGTGAGCGAGTTCAGTACGTGCGTGAGCGAGTGAGCGGAAAGTCAGTGCGGCGCCGAGTCCCGGGGGGGAGAGGGTCGAGGGGGGTGGGGTGGGTGGGCCTCGGAGGCCGCCCGCAGCGCGCCCATCGCCGCCGTCCCGGGCTCCCTTCCCGCGCCCGTCGTCCCTGCGCTGGTCCTCCAGCCCCCGTGGGCAGTTACCTGTCCCCTCCCCCGCGGCCACTCAACTTCCCCCCCTCTCCACCGCGCCCAGCGCGGAGCTCCGCAGCCGGGACGCTCCCTGGGCGCCCGCGCGCTCGTCGTCCCCGGGAGCCGGCCGGCCGGCGGGCGGGATGGGGGGCTCGAGGGCGCGAGCTGGGGCCCGGGCGCCTGCACAATAGTGGATGCCCGGGGACTGGTCCCTGTGGCCCCCGTGGCGCCCGAAGCCCGGCCGCTGCGGATCGTCCGTCCTCGGAGCCCGGCTGGGGAGCCGCGCTGATCCCGCCCCCGCGGCCCCTACGCCCGGCGCTCGGATCTCCGCAGAGGAGGCGGCGGCGGCGGCGAACGAGCGAGCGCGCCCCGACCGTCTGCACGCTTTCTCTTTTCTCCCCAGGGAGAGCGCGCGGACGACGCGCCCCGGACGCGCGGCAGCACCGGGAAGCCCAGGCCAAGCGGTAAGTGGCCCCGGGGGCAGGGCTGGGAGTGGGGGGGCGGGGGCGGGGGCGGAGCGGCACTCCTGACAATCCCCTGTGCCGTCCCTGGCCGGGGATTCTCGGCCCCGGAGCGGGACGCTCACAGCCGCTGAAAGTTTGATTTCCGATTTGGTGGCGTGCTGGGGATCGCGATCCCGGCGGGGGCGAGTCTGCGCTCCACCGCGCCCGGCGCGCGCGCACGTTCTCACCTCGGGATCCGGATCTGCTCCCCTAGAGGCCCTGAGCCCCGTGTCCCCCGCTTGGTGGCTGTGCTCACCCTGCGGTTTTGGGCTCCTCGGAGCGACCCTTCCTCATCCGTCACCCGGTGAGCGCTTTGCAGGTGTGCTGGAGGGAGCAAGGCCCCAGTTGGCTAATGGTGGGTTAGGGAGACCTTGGGCTGCAGTCTTGAGGGTGTTCATTTCCCTCTTGGGGGACCCTGGGGACTGGCATCCGAGGATGCTCCAACCTGCGTTTCTTGGAGGAAGCAAACCTCCCGAGGGTCGAGAGGCGTAAGGGTGCTGCATAAAGAACTTCTCTCTTTGCCCTGTCCAACTTCGCTCCTGACCTTAAAGGCAACTTGCCAGGATCGTAAATCGCTCCGTGGCTTTTCGACGTGGGTAAGCAGTCGCGTTGGGCAGGTTGAAATTTCATCGGGGCTCACCGTGTCCAAAACCAGAGGCACGGGAAATAGCTTTCAAGGGAGGTGTTGTGCTGGATTGTTGGCATTCCTCTTGGAAGGGGAAGCATTTGGGGATGGGTAGCTTCTAGACTGCCTTGGGGCTTTGTAGATTTGATTTTTCCTGACGTCTAGTTGAGAGGCGGCCTTCACTGAAATTCATACTACCTGGTACACGATTATATTTCTAAACTCGAGCCAGTGATGCGATGCAAATTTCAGAGGGAGGTGTCGGCTTTCATCAGGTTCCAGGTCTATCTGGATGAACTGGGGTTGGCGTTTCCTCTATAAAGCGAGCCTTTCATGTTGAAACTCTGACTCAGAGTCTTAAAGCCATTCTTTTTTATACTGGTACTCAGTGGGAGTTCAGTGTCAACTTTCTCCTGGCTTCTCGAATGGAGTATCTTCCAGTGCAAAGGTTCTCTGGCTGAATGTGTTGGACAACCACAACATAAAGTCTTAACCGAATTGCTCCTGCAACCTCGTTTAGGGACAGGAATGATTTTCTGTATCTTGGTTTAACGACTCTCCCACATCCCCTTTTCCTTTCCCTCAAAGCTGCAATTAAGATGCCTTTACTAGGATGGAAAAAAAACCTGATAGGATTATGCAGAGCAGTTAAAAGGTTTAAGTAAAGCAATTTATGGTCACTGATGTGTCCAACTATGAGGTGACAGCCCAGTTATTAACTAGAATATTATTACTAAAGCATTTTCCCATGAAATACGTTATTGACACTAAGGCATTAACAATAGTGTTTTAAAATGACTTGGGTGATGGTGTGAACATAAATGGTTGGGGCAAAATAAGACGTTTGGAGTGCTGACTTTCTTCTCTGTCACTGGAGGCTTTTTTTTCTTACCTCACTAAAGGACTCCCGAAATTGACTATCATTAATTAGATTTCTCCAGTCGACCAAGAAAGAGAAAACGGGTTTAGCAAGTGGCCAGAGACAGTCAGTAGGTGTTAGCTGCTCTGCAGTTCCGGGGCCTGCTCTTTGAGTTGGGAATCATGGTCCTGGGGCCCTGAACTTTCAGACTTAGTCAAGCTGTGACTCCATGTCAAGGTTCTGCGGAAGGCCGACTTGGACTCTTGGAAGTAAGTCATCCTCTCGTCACTAAAATGACATCCTGAGATTAGTTTAACTCTTCCTTTGACTCACATTTTCAGTGGTATTTCCTGGCTTTTATATTTATTTCATGTTTGCTTTGAATTACGTGTGTAGTAGTGGTGTAGTCTTCTTGCTTGATTTTTTTTTTTTTTAAGCAACTTTTTAAAGAGCTTCCTAATAACTGTTAACATTCTGTAGATTGAGGATGGCTTGAGATTAGCAGTTGTATAAGCTCTGGGATCTTGGTTGAGTTAAGGTGTGCATGTGTTGTATTTTCAGTTGCAGTTTGACTTTTTAAATCAATGACTTTTTAAATGATCTCTTAGAGCCCAGACAGTAGCAGTATAAGTGGCACCAAACTCTGAGATCAAATTCTTGGCTAACTTAGTGGAAGGTTTATGTGGTAAATGATAAGGCTTGGTGCCTCTTGTCTATCTGTATTTTTATTATCAAAGGTCCAGCCATTGCACAAATGGTATGGCTATCACGAAGGTTTTCAGGTTACTTCTTAGATTTGAGCATTTTGGTTCACTAGCCAGATTGGATTTTTGCCGAGGAAGACAAATAGCAACTCCCCCCACCCCCTAAGGGCTTGAACTCTGATGGAGCAAGCTTCTTTGTTTTGTTCCTCATAACAGAAGCTGAATGTCAGAATATGAAAAATAAATTGTCCTGTAATTTCCCTTCATTTGTAACCTTTTGAGCCTTGCCAGGCAAGTGGTATTTACTGAGTGCCGCCATCAGTGAAGTGTTTCTCTTGGTTTCTGTGACTCCAGTGGTGGGCATGATCATTCTTGGCCTGGGAACTGTTGGTCTCCGGGATCATGGGTCCTCCCATAGCTTAGTGTATGAAGATACCCCCGGGTCCAAGGTTTTGCACATGAGGCAGTTTTGATTTTTCAACTTATTTAAAAGGTTTAAAATACTTGTCTTCAGAAGGTGTGGCTTTCAAATACCTGCTCTGCCACTCTCTGGCTGGGGTGGTCTTAAAATATAGCTGAACCCCTGGTTCTGAGCTCCCTGTCTTGTGCTGCAGCTTGAGCTCACAGTTGGGTGGCAGCTTTGCTACAGTACTCTACCAGAATGTGTGTATAAAAATACTTTGTAACTAAAGTCTCATTTGCAATTGCATTTTCCTATCCTGTGATGAGCAGATTCATGGGTGGCTGGAGGAAGGTGGAGCATAATTCCTTTGGTCCAGTCTTCCCACTTTGCAAGTGAGGAGCTCCAAGCCCAGGGAGTGGACATGATTTGTAGGTTATAAAACTAGATACAGCCAGATTCAGGGCAAGTGGCCTTCCTGCTTTAAACATGCTCCTCTGTTTCACTTTTGTTCTTTTTCTACTGTGCTGAAGTTTGTTTCCTCTTCTTCCTCATAGTTAAGTATTCCGAGATTATTAAATACTAAGGAAGAGAGAAGCAAAACTGAAGGAAATAATAGCTACATTTAGTTTGGAAAGCTCTGAAGGTGGCATCGATGTCCTGTTTGGTACCTGAGCTTTGGATTTGCTCAGATAGCTTAGTTATGGAAAAAGGAGTCCTTAGTTAAAGTTTCTGCTCAGTGGAGCATGGAGGCTTTATTATTATTATTTTCTAAAGATACCTTTATCATCTGGTGTCCTGGTGCTCTTTAGAAAAGTCAAACTTTCTTGTCCATCTTTTCTTAAGTTTATTTGCAAAAGAAAGGAGTTGCCCTTGCCTTGTTTCTGGAACAATGGCAACTTGTGGTTTGTCCATTAGTTCTGTGGAAGGGTTGCATGGGGTGTGTGTGGGGGTGAGGGGCAGTCGGGTGGAGGATTGCAGACTTGCAGACGCAGCAGGAGCTGGTTGTTGGAGCCCTCTCTGGGCAACCCAGCAGGTTTGTGTAGGACTGTCTACCCCCTGGTGTGATCTGAGTCTGGAGAGAAGAAACATCCCTGCTGGCTGAAGATGACATTTAGGAGTGGGGCCGCCCCGTTCTGGGGTGGAGGGGAAAGCGTAACTTCATTGCAAGATTCACGAAGAGGTTGTGTGCTGTATCTCTGAAGATTGACAGCCCAGCCCAGGCAAATCACTTCTGCTTTTTGCGCGTTGGGAATGGGCCTCATGGTCTTTTTGCTTTCAGTTGTATGCCTTGATAATTAAAAACAAAACATTCTTGCATGGCACTTTGCTTTTCAGACGTACATTTAAGTTGATTATTCCTGATAGCTCATTTTTTTGGGATGCGCTTTTGATGAGATCTGGTATGTGAGCCATGGGAAGGTGGGAACAATTCCCCTGGCTCCAGTTCTCTTGAGCACAGGCCATTTGAACAAGGGACAGAACAACAGAGTTTAGTCTACTTTGCAACCAGGAAGGTGAGGAAAAACATCTAAGTGCATCTTTTGAAGATGCACTTAACCATGTCCTTAACCATCTTCTCCATTTCCTCTGTCTAGATGGAATAAGGTGACCCCAGAAGCAAAGAGATTTTCTTTTGGGACAGGGTCTCACTTTGTCACCCTGGCTGGCCTGGAACTACCATGTAGATCAGGCTGCCCTTGGCCTCACAGAGATCGCCTGCCTCTGCTTCCTGAGTATGGGAATGAATGTGTTTTGTTAAAGATTTAGAGAGGTGATTCCAAAATGGCACAGAGGGGCATGAGGGTCTTGGTAGTGCTCTGTAAGGAAGGCAAAGCTGTTGATTCTGGAGGTCTGAGATGAGAACTTCCAGCTGATGGGTTCTAATTGGTTACTTATGCTACAGTTCTCTCTCTAATTAGATCTGTAGGATGCCTAACTTTAAGTTGTGGGAAACAGGCACTTACATAATGTTAGATGGGAGACTAAGCTTTCTGAGGAATACTGGCTTGGAGATGGAGAGTTGCTGGTTTTACAGAGGGGTCGCTCAGAGACTGCTGTGGCTGTAAGGACATCCAGCCACAGTTTCCTGGGGCTCCTTCGTTTCTTGAGCTGAGCCCTTTACCAGAGTGTGAACAGGTGCGGCCATTGATTGTTTTTGTGGTTCATTCAGAGCCTTGCTTCCTTTTGTAATGAGTTCTGATCTCAGAAGTAGCTATTGAGAAATTCAAAAGCAGAGAGAGGGCTGTGTGCCAGCTGCTCATGGTCCTGGAGTCTGGGACTCTACTATCATCGGGATTCCCTCCCTCCCTCCCTCCCTCCTCCTCCATCTTCCCCCTCCCACCTCCACTTTATCCAGTAAAGGAGACTGGAGTCAGGCAAGTGCTCTACCACTGATGGGACACCCACAGCCCTAATTAGTGTCCTTTACCTTAGCTTCCTATATTACCTTTCTGTGATTAATGTTTTCATATAATAAATGGTAGATTTCACTTGAGTGTATTCTAAGCCCCTTGTATTTCTTTTCATGCACTCAGAGAAGCGGTACTGAACTGTCTTCGGGAAGAGTATTGTTTATTAGGAGGTGTCTGTAAGAGGATGCTCAAGATACCTGGGTGTACCTTCAAGGACTAAATGGAAAGTCAGCATTTTCTCATATACTCAAAAAACAAGCGGAGTTGTGGGCTCAGTGGTGTCAAGGACTTGCTTAGCATTTGTGAGGCTCTGGGGTCAGTCCCCAGCATTCCTACTTCCCCTCCCTACAGAGCAGCCCAGTTATGACTCCTGAACCATATGCTACCATACTGCTTGTCACCCAGAGACTTTGAGAAAAACACCTGTCTGTTCTTGAAATGAAGGTCAATGTGGAGCTGATCAAGCTTTCCCTCTTTCCAGGCTCCACTGGAGACTTGGGAAGATTTCACTAGTTTGTCTTCTGAGTAGCCGATGGTTGGTGTGTGTATGTGGGTGTGGTGTGGTGTGGTGGTGGTGGAGGCAGCAATGATGGGGGTGTGACCTCTAGCTCAGTTGTGTGAGGGAACTGTGCCCAAGCTTGAGTGTGGTTCCTAACACTGTGTCCAGTTAGAGAAATTCCTATGTGACTTTAGTTTCATTCTTATCTCTAAACGTAGGACCTTAGTGCTGACTTGTAGCAGTATAAGAAGGGTGTTGATTTGTATAAGGAAATCATGTTTAAGTGGGTAAGAGTCCTGGAGTGCTTGTGGGGGAGGAGGTTGTGTGTGTGTGTGTGTGTGTGTGTGTGTGTGTGTGTGTGTCACAGAAGGGCTTGTTAACAGTTCATGGGTGGGGTCTAACCTTTCTTTGGTGGGATTGTTCTGGAGGGTGTTTTCAAAATAATGTAGCCCGAAGCAGCTTGGGTGTGTTGGGAGGTAATAAGGAATGCTGTGGCTGGTGCATCACAGCAAGGTCCAGGGTGAGCAGGGTAATCAGGTGGGTGGGTGTTGGAAGACGCTTGGCAGGTGATTATGTCTTGCTGTTTTCCAGAGTGGCTGTATATGCTTTTTGGATCTGTGTTTGACAACCAGGTGAATCATTGTAGCAGTGTAGCTCTCTGGGGCCATTGAAATTTCATTTTGGATAGATGAAAAGGAGAGTTCCATCCCCAACTCGCTAATCTTCAGTAGAGTTCTGTTTACTGAAAAAGGTAGTTTGGAAGAAATCTAGAACCGGCCGCCCACAGGTAAGGGCGGGCAATTTTGCAGTGTTTTTGGAACTTGTCCATTCAGTTTGGTAATTGTTTGGTCCACTAAAAACGATGTGGTAGAAACACACGTGTATAGTTCAGTGGTGTTAAGCTCACTCCCGCTTTTGTGAACTAGAGCTCGAGAGTTGAAACTGTCCATTAGGCAGCCCTCACTCCCTCCTATCCTAGCCCCCTAAGTGGTTGCCTCATTTCACTAGGCACCCTGTCCTCAAGGATGACAGCCTGTAGTATAGGTCAGAACTGTCTTCCTTTTGGCTGGCTGTGTTCAACTCTTGGCTGTCCTGAGTTTTCAGTTTTTCAAGACAGGGTTTCTCTGTGTAGATTTCTTTGTCCTAGAACTCCCTCTGTAGGACAGGCTAGCCTCTAACTCAGAGATCCACTTGTGGGATTAAAGGCCTGTGTCATCACCGCCTGGCTATTTTTATTTTTATTTTTATTTTTTTAAAGAGACCTTGTCCTGATGCTCTTTAGAAAAGTCAGTCTCTTGTTGTCTGTCTTTTCCTTCCCTAAAGTTCATTTAGGGAAGAAAGTAAAGTGATTTAAATGACAGAGTAAGAGTGAGGCTGTAGATTTGAAAGCAGTATGCTAAGAGCTGTTTCCAGCATCTCCTGACTGGCAGAGAACATGCAGAGTCTGTTGTCTTGAGGAAGCTTCAGAAAGGACCTTGAATTGATCTTGACGGTTGGATGTTAACTCAGTGGGTATTCTGTGTAGAGGCCAGAGGTCAGCCTTGGGGGTGGTTCTTCGGGTGCCATGCATTTTTGTTTTTATCTTTTTATTTTTTGAGACAGGTCTCTCACTAGGCTGGAGATCTGGAGTCGGTGAGGCTGGCTGGTTAGCAAGCCCTAGGGAATCTGCCTGTATATACTCACCTCCCTACCACACTTGGCTCTTCTGTGGGTTCTGGGGATGGACCTCAAGCCCTTGAACTTTACTGACTGAGCGGTCTCCTTAGCCTCTCACTGGGTATTCATTCTCAACTCCACTTGTTAACTCTTCTCATAGTCTCATGGGAAGGCTCTTCAATGATGTCTCTAGAAGTTATTTACATTTTTTAAACATTGATTTTGTATGTATGCCTGCATGTATGTACCTGCACCATGTGCATGTCTGGTGCCCACTGAGACCAGAGGAGGGTGTTGGATTCCTTGGGGCTGGAGTTACAGTCCAACTGTGAGCTCCTCTGTGAGTATCAGGAACCGAACCCCCAGGTCCTCTGGAGAGCAGGTAGTGAGTGCTCTTAACCACTGGGTCATCTCTCCAGCCCTTGCCTATTTATTCATTTAGAGAAGGCTACCTGTTTTACTTCTGACACAAAACAGTTGAAGCTGTTTATTATGGAAATAGTCCTTATTAAATGTTCTTTATGTGGAGGAAAAAAAGAGACAGTGTTGTTTCCTGGTTTCCAAGGAGATAGGCTTTGGCAAAATGTATTTTATCAAGTGCTTTTCTAATTAAGAAAACTAAAGGAAACTGCCTGTAATGTATCTTGGCTACAGTTACCCCGAAGACTCAGGGGGTTCCAAGTCTTTGTTTCTCCCACTTCACATCCAGTCCATTCCTGGAGAACCTAGACACCTTCCTGGTTCTGGGTAGCTCTGGGTTTCACCGTCAGCTGTCGGGATGGGTCATAACCTTCTAGATCTTAGTCTTCTGTTTGTTCATTGTTGTATACCTACACACCAAGCACTCTCTGCATTGGGGGTTTGGTGGGCTGAATTGAGTTTTCTTTAGAACCTACTGTTAACCTTGTAGGAGTTAATTGTTGTAATCAATGAGATTTAAGGTAGATTTGAGTAGTTGATACTAGAAACATTTTTGAAAGCTCTTTAAGAAAGATTTAGGGTTTTTTTTTTAAACTTTTAAGACATTTTAGCAAGAAAATTCTGTAATGGTTAGTACTTTAAGTAATAGTTTCATTCTGATACAAAACTAATCACTATTTAGACTTGGCTCTGGACGGTTTCCTTCCAGGTCATTTTGGTAATGACACTTCTGGGTCCTCCAGCCTTCTTTCTTGTTACTAGTATCACCCAAGAGACTCACTCATACCCTGTGATTGGGAGGGTCTGGTGTGAGAAGCCTGCCTTGGGGGTGCTCTGCTCTGAGTCTGAGAGCACTACATGCTTGTGCACGGTGCTCTTGAAACATGGTCACCATGTGCAGACGCGCTGGAGAACTCAGTGCCAGTGCTTTGCCAGTCAACTTGGCATTTGCCCGTGCTGCCAGATAGCCCATGTTTAGGCTACCCAGTACAGTAGTTCTCTCCCTGTGGGTTGTGACCCCTTTGGTGACCCTCTGTTTCCAAAAATATGTATGTTATCATTCATAACAGTAGCAATATTACAGTTAGGAAGTAGCAGCAAAAATAATTTCATGGTTGGGGGGTCACTACAACATAAGGAGCTATATTAAAGAGTTGCAGCATTAGGAAAGTTGAGAACCACTGGCCTAGTGGGAAAATTTCTGTCTTTGTAAAGTTAGCATTTCCATTTTAATTTGTTGTTGGGAATCCAGTGTCATATTGATTCTACATTAGAAGATTCAGTTATGCCAAGTGAAGTGTAAGGATTTCCTCCCAGGAGGGAGGGCTGTCTGTTGGCTGCTGTAAATCTGGTCTCATTGTTGCCAAAGAACACTGAAGGTCTGTCCCAGCCTTGGCTCTGCTGCATGCTACATGGAATTCTGCTGTTCTTTCATTTACTTGTGGGCAGCTCTCTTCAAGTGCTTTACAGGAAGATGCCCTTTATTCAGAGGGGCCTACCAACAGGCAGCTCTGGTGAGGTGACACCCTGGCGGGGATTCTGCACAAAGTGTGTTTTTATTTTTTTTTATTTATTTTTTTTTGTGTGTGAGTGTTTTGTAAACACTTACGTCTGTGCACCATGTGGGTACAGTGCCTGTGGAGGACAGAAGAGGGGGGTCAGATTCCCTGGGATTAGAGTTACAGATGGTGTGAGCTGCCGTGTGGGTGCTGGGAATTGAACCTGGGCCCTCTGGAAGAGCAGCCAGTGCTCTTAATGGCTGAGCCACCTCTCCAGCCCCTAAAGCTTTGTGTTAAAGGACAGCTTCTCTAACAGTGGTTCATAGAACCAGGAGGGTGTGGGTGGAAACGAGGAATGTGGTAGCAGAAGTGGGGGTGATGAGAAGGGCTGGGCCCTGGGTGTGGCCCAGGGGCTGACCTGGTTTACTGGGGAGATGGTGCGCCCTGCAAGTGTGCACCAGGGATGGCACTGCTTTTGCCAGAGCAGCTGGTGTAATAGAGGTGCCGTGGACCAAAGTGGCGGTGACTAGAGGAGCAGGTTTGGGTGGGGAGTTCAAGTTCAGAGTTGATTTGTACATGTTGAGTATGAGATGCTTGTTGACATCAAGTAGGCAGTAGACTGGTGCGTCAGTGCTCATGAACTTGGGTTTCCTCATCTGTGAAATGGGGAAGTACCTGCCCTTCTCAGAATTCTGGAGATTAAATGAAGGCAGAAAATGCTGTGATAGTCCTGTTGGTGGGAAGAAGACTGACTGCCATCTTACAGACTTTGGGATGTCTGGAACCACTTAGCTCATGGGCCAGCATGTTCTGTGGCTGGGGAGAGGTTCTCTGGGATCCATCCTTGAGGCCTGGACAGCTTCCTGGGAAACTTGGTATTTTGGCTCTCTAGGCAATCCAAGAGCTTCCTTCTGCGTAAAGCCAGGA